>NC_143004.1:3387789-3695769 GCF_061535395.1 Colias eurytheme
GAAAGGTTTCTTCAACAAGGAAGACCTAGAGAGTTACTTCTCGAGAGGCACCACAAAGAATCCGTTCCCAGACAAGGGCACCAAGTCAATATTCAAATTCGGCACCTACTACTCCCAAGGAAAGTCCTCCGATAACTCAATAAGACCAGACGCAAATTCGCAACAAGTACAAATCGAACCAGCGAGATTGGTTTACTCGTATCAGAGGAATCTCACGTCTGGAGAGCTTATTCGAACATAAATGTGCCAAAATACTTATTGGTAAGGATACAGAACGAATTTGGATCAAAACTCATACTTCGCTCTCATGGATGATCATACTTCTTGCTGCATTGGATACCACAATCGTTCTCATACATCGTTACTTCGCCCCTTCTTCCTTCACGAGTCGAACCTGTGACAATCATGCCATCTCGCTCTTGTAACATAAGATGTAAATTAATAAGAGCGAGATGTGTGCGCTTCAAACTCAATCATTCACATGTGTGCTACGTTCAACTATGGAATGCCATTGTATTCTTTCAGCAATATGTAATTAAACACAATTTCCTAATGTACATAACTCAAGAACCATCATGAAACTACCCATTCCTCTACACTTCAGTCATTGAACTTTACATATTGTACATGTGTGTGTCTTTCTATACATTCACTCTACTCTACTTTACTTTATGCCTACTCTTGTATGCATGAAATATGTCGTACAATAATCGTCAAACTTTTCAATTAATAAAAAAAGTTTAAAATTTCTACCCTTCAAAATATGTGAGTTTGTATTAAAATGTTGAAACAACAGCTATACTATGATGACCATTTTTGTACGATATACCCTTGGATATACCTAATCACTTACAACTTTTTACTTGTCAATAAAAATTATGTGTTCTAATACATACCAACATTAATAACTTAACCCTTTTCAAAAGTTAATGATACACAAAAATTAAAATCAACAAATTTTCCAACCACAAAATATATAAAATCTGATCGTTTTTAAATACCTATACCTAACATTTTGGTAAAGTAGTTTTATGCTAAGAACAAAGCTATCTTACTTATAATTAAATTAATAAACTATCTTTGATTATTTCTATTGGAATATTATAACCTTTAGATATTAATTTACAATTGTATATATTCGTTTAACTTACACTTTATGTTGCAGTAGCCGCCACTAGCGAATCGAGCGGAAAACAAAACAGAAGACTGCTAGCTGGATATGACAAATGAAGCAATGGCGCAAAGTCGCCTGGTCCTGAACCGTCAAATCCAGTCCTTATTTTGCAGATTGTGAAGTGTTCGCATATTAAACTTGAATTTTACCCTTTGAATTTGTAATTTTATAACAAAGACATATTCTATCCACCTGTTACTTTTTTATTTTTGACATATAAATGCGCGGCAAACGTTATGTCACAAATCATAACGTTTGTCAAAACAAAATTGCCATAAAATTGTAGTTGTAGAATGCAGTTTTTCATATAACGAAATATCATTAAATAATTGTTCCTAAATCAGACTCATCTGGGTAATATTCAAAATACAGCGGGTAATATGTGCGCAATACTAGTTTGTTTGAAAAAACGTGTCTGAAGACAATTAGTGTCAGACATTGTTCTGTGAGTGATATTACAATGTGATTGTGTTTTTAATGGACTTTAAGTACATTAGCTTGTAACAATTGTGTATAAATACGATGAACAAGACGAAACAAGAATTCCTTAACATAGGTTAAATATATTTTTAGTCTATGGTATTTCGTTTAAAAACGGTTGTAAAATAGTATTTTTCTAAGAATAAAATAAAAGAAACTGCCAAGAAGTGCCTTTTATGAATAATTAATAAGATAATTAAGTCGATAGCGCTTCTTATTCTATTATGGCCTACGAATTTGTTTATTTGATGTTATCGAAAAGTTGTTTTATCTATGTGCGGTTACAATTCTTTTTAAATTTAACTAAGGCCGGACTCGTATCCACTATTTATAATAATTGTAATTTTAACTGACTTGGCGACTGGATCGCCTTTTATAGATATTTTTACCTATTTCCTTTACCTATGGCACCAAGTTCTACTTGCCAGTATAAAATCGATAGCTTGTATAATATTTTCTTGTTATTTATGTGACATAGACAAATAAAGTTACCATAGATTAGTTTGGCAATTTTTTTTTCACAAACAACTCAGTAATGTATTACTTGCCGACTATTTATTCTATTTATGTATGATACCTTTGTCATTAAGTATGTTTTAAGAAAAAATACAAAATTAATTTCTATAATATCTTTTATTTCATCTACTTTCACACCCATCACCTAACTGTAAAACAACATTTGTAAACTTACATTCATAAAATTGTGTAGAATTACATAATATAGAATATGAACACAAGCAAAATCAACCAATAATCAAAATATACATATTTTTTGTTCTCCAGTACAAAATTAACAAAAGTCAAGGTCAAATGTGATAATTTACTTGTTAGAAATGTTTTATCAAATCACAATAATTATGCAAATTTATTATAAATTAATGATGCAAGCAACTTGTTTTATAAAATAGTAGAAACAGAATTTGATCAGTCATGGCTGTAAAATGCAAACTTTGTGAGCATTGTATTTTGATTTAATCCTGCCAAAGATTAATATTAAATGAAACTTCAAAAAATCCAGATGTTACTAAAAACTGAAGTTTTTATTTATAAACAAGGTGCTTACAATTCACAATATCTCATTTTAACCAGCCTTCACAGGCATTTTGCTGGTACCGACGTTCTTGACAAGCAGTTTTGTTAACATGCCCACAGAGAGCACAAACATTAAACCCGCCGGCATGAACTTCCTGCCATTGTAGTATCTGTGGAGACAAAATACTATTGTATTATCTGTTTATTTAATATAGCTATAATAATAATATTCATACCAATTAAAAATATACATAGTTTACTTTGAATAGCTTCACCCAGTCCAAAAAAATTGCAAGTTTAATCCATACTTAATATTATAAATGCGAAAGTAACTGTCTGTCTGTCTGTCTGTCTGTCTGTCTGTCTTGAGTAACAACTCAATCACGCCTAAACTACTGAACCAATTTGCATGAAATTTGGTATGGAGATATTTTGATACCCGAGAAAGGACATAGGCTACCTTTTATTGCGAAATATGTACCACGAGTGAAGCCGGGGCGGAACACTAGTTATTATATAATGCATCTTTTCACTGCATTAAAAAGTAAATTACATCACTCCTGCGAGATTTATGCCCATACAAAAATCATACCAAAAAGTCGCTCATTTCGACATGAAAGAGAAACAAACAAAACAATAAATCAAAGACACTTTCACATTTATAAATCGGCAAAACTACATTCAAAATTTTATTTTCTATTAATTATGTTGCATGAAAAACTTGACCTCACGTCCACACTGAAGTATATTACAAGCGGAGATACAAATACAATATTGAATATGAAATAAAAAGATATATTGAGGACAAAATTGAGTCAATTTTTTATTGTTATTTGACACACAATGTATATAGTCCGGGATACATCGCCCATTTTTGCAAGTGATTACTATCAAGCTAATTTTTCGTGAGTAGCTTTATTTTGATGAGATGCCCAATAATTTCATGTACAAAACTCTCGATTGTGGTAGCTACCAGAGAAAACAAGGATAAAATATTTTGATTTGATGGTTCTCAAATATTAATTACTAACTGAATGTTTTTTTTTTTGTTCAATCTCAAGATAATTATCTAAATTATTCGAAAAAATATTTGTCCTACAAAATCTATGGTTTGATCAAAGAGTCCCCCTTTCCGATGTGTATCGATAACGAAGTCATCATAAATGATTACTAACCAGCTGATTTTTTTATTTTCACTTATTTAATACTTATATAATTCAACAGACATATTGTCCTACAAATTGCGTAATAAATATTTGAGAACCGTCAAATCAAAAATTTTTATCCTTGTTACCTCTGTAAGCTACCATAATCGAGAGTTTCGTACATGAAATTATTGGGCATCTCATCAAAATAAAGCTACTCACGAAAAATTTGCTTGATAGTAATCACTTGCAAAAATGGGCGATGTATCCCGGACTAATATGTCAATCTCATAGTTCACTGATCTACATATAACAGAATACAGAATCAAAACATAAGTATCTTCAAAATTAATTATTATGTCCTACTTCATTGAAGATACAAACAATTATGAGATTGCTGGTTTAAAAAATTGCTATGAATTCATAATTAGTTAAAAATAATTAACAATTATCACATCATTTGACAGATTCCATTGATCCAAGATTCCATTCAGTTTTTGTGTGTGTTTTTTTTTTACTTAACTATAAAAAAGTATGTGATAAACGGACCTGTATCCCATTAATCCACCCAACGCAGTTGTTGTGCCCAGCATCAGTGTGTAGTTAGATGAATCTTGACTTAATTGGTAGGCTCCGACACCTGGGATATTATTAAACATTTTTTTTATATTTAAAGCTATATAGATTATGAGTGTAGGTGTAGAATTCAATGAGAGTCATACATAAACTGTTTTTTAGTTTATAGAAATAGTCTTTGCATAAGTAAAATAACTTTTTTTAAATATCTACAAGGGCAGAACCAGGGTGAGCAGTATTACATAATATGCCAAATTTTCTTCTTTATTATTTAATACATGTTAAAAAAACTTAATAATGATAGTTTTACACCTTTTATAAATTAAGAAAAAGAGTTGAACCAATGTGTAATTTATTGGCATTAATTGGATCATCTTAGTAAGTGGACAATAAATTGTTAAAATATAAAAAATATACATCACGTATTTTTAAATTTCTTACCCAAGATAGATCCAAAAATTATTCCAGCACCCAGTGATGGTATGGAACCTGAAAATGAAATAAAAACAAGATTATTATAACTTTCATCTACATTTCCAGTACTTATTACTTCTTATCTTTTCTAGAATGTTCATTTAAGAAGAGGTTATATCTAGTATTTTTAATATGAACCGGCGAACCAAATAAGTAAACAAAACAAGTCACATAATAAATATTCACTCGCTAAATGCTCTCATAGTCAGTATAGATCAATGATCAATGATCGTGCAATTTTTTATATCTTATCTTATACTTTAGAATATCGGTATACACTAGAATTTTATATAAAAATAATGTGATAAAAAGTGGTCTGATAGACCTGTTTTCTAATTAGCATTCATAAAATCACAAACCAGCTTTGGCATATCCCATAATACCGCCAGCAGCAACAGTCGCAGCATATGCGAATCCCAAAATATCGACTCCCATTGTTGATTCCTTAAAAATTACTTTACAAAATTATTATTGTAGTTACGACACGTCTTTTACAAAGTACTATCTGAGACAAATTGACATTTGACTTTTGAGTTTTGACTTTTGACACAAAAAATAAAAATATTTGACAAATGATTAAGAGCTATGACATTAAATAATTATATAATCTGTAATTGTAATTATAATCTGTGAGTGTTGATAAAAAGCCGAAAGTTGTAAAAAAACAAATATTTGGAAGATTTGTTTGTTAAAAAAGCTGGAGTGTATTTCTACATTACCTAAAAGATAGAACTTAAGCATATAGAGGTAAAACTTCTTTTTCCCATAAAAAAATCTCCTTATAAAGCAAAAGATAAAATAAAGTCAGTTTTTTAATGAAATGTGTGTTATTTGGTCTTCGTTTATTTTTCTATTATTATAGAATATTTACTTTTGTTAAAATCAATGATATTTCAGGTTACAGTAGGTAATTCCTACTAATCGGACTTTCATGTAACTGAAAGAAGAATAAAAGAATATAATATAAAATATTATAATCGTGAGGCTAGTCTAGTGTGTACCTCACGTGTAACATTTGCCTTCTACGAAAAAAAATAATAAGAAATTTAATCTGTAGTCTGAGTAGTACATAATATCTGTATTCTTCTTCCACTTCACGCTGTCAATAATTAATTGACATTTGACAGTAGGTCTGTAGGTACCTATCTAATTTCCTTGAATTTTTCAAACATTTTAAAATTTAAAAGTCATGTCTACTAAGTCCGATTACAACTGGTAAATTATAATGTAGAATAGTCAAGGCCAAAGGCACTATCTATTTCGTCACACTGCGTTATAATGAATCATGTATAACATAAACAGTTGATAAATTATTGTTACTTCAGCAGTTAAGATCTATGTGATATAAATGAGCGAATAAATTAGTATTTCAGTGTATTCTGTTTCAAACGGTTGTGTAGGAATAACAGCGTCAAGTATTGAGTTAAAACGTATTAAGTTTATTTGATAAAAATGTTAAAAAGTGCTTCAAAAGTGACAATAAACACTGGTAATGTGTTAAACCTCATTGATATCAAGAAAAAGGCTGGGCAAAATGTAACTGAAGAGGTGAGCTAACTGATTAATTTCAATCAACTAAATCGTGTTTTACAGAAACCAATAACCAAATTATAACACTCAAAATCTAGTTTAATATTCGCAATCTGTGTGAAGACATAAAAAAATATTGTTTGATAAAGAATATAATTAATTAATGAACTATGACATAAACACAATGATAATTGATTGGCATATGACAGTTAGAAAAAAGTTCAAGGTTTTATTTTTTTAACCCAGTTTCAGTCCTAGTCCTAGATGAGGTTATCAACAAACAAAGCAAATATTTTTATATATAATCTAAACGGACGCAGTGAATTACTTTTATTTATTCAGAACTTAAAAAGGCCTTTATATATTGTTGTTATCTATAAAAAATATATTGTTTTTTTTTTTCAAAAGTCTGCTTTGCGGTTTATAGTCAAGCACTAACTTTATCTATCAACAAATTGAAAGTCTCGAAAGTCAAATAGAAATAGAAACTCTTTATTATGTACTTAATTTCAGCATTTTATTAGCTAATAATAATTTACAAGTAAAAGTAGTAAACTGTCAAATTCTGAAACTTTTTTATAAATGTAAAAAATGATTTTAAAAAGACAATACAATGTGAAATCATCATCATCATCAGCTCACATACATTCCCACTGCTGGGACACGGGCCTCCTATGAGGATACAGGCCATAATCCACCACACTGGCCAAGTGCGGGTTGGCCGATACATGTCGGTTTCCTCACGATGTTTTCTTTTACCGTTTGAGGTGTGGTGATGTTACAACATGCGTAGATAAATTTAAAAAGACGTGTGGCACTCGGGGACTGCCGCGGTAAAGCTATTGCATGCTATGCCTTCAAGCCACACCTCCGTGCCCATCAGAGTGGGTTCGGTCCCCGCGCTCAAGCCCGCGATAGAAGCTATGCAATAGCTTAAAATTAATTTATTTCCTGCGTGCTCCTCCGGTTTCGAACCCCAGACTTATCGATTCAAAGTCCGAGGTCTCACCACTGAGTCACCACTGCTTTTAATGTGAAATGCGTTTAATAAAATTAATATTAAAACTTAATTTTCTATTTGACTCTACATTCAATCTGCATACAGAATCAGAAATGTATTTTTCGTACACCTAAATGATAAGAGTAATGCAGAAGAATCTTTGCGGGGACAGTAAGTATTATAATAAAAAATGAATGGGATAAAAAATTGCATTATGTTAAATTGCCGTGGTGTGTTGTGATGGGTCGTGTCCCTGTAATCACTTCATTGTATAAAACAAAGTCGCTTCCTCTGTCCATATATCCCTTTGTATGCTTAAATCTTTAAAACTTTGCAACGGATTTTGATGCGGTTTTTTTTTTAATAGATAGAGTAATTCAAGAGGAAGGTTTTAGTATATAAATTTAGGCTTAGACAAAGCGGGCGAAGCCGCGGGCGGTAAGCTATTTCCCCAGCATGGTGTATCGTGAATCATGCTTAAAAATGTCATGCTTACACTAATAACATGAGATTTAAAAAAAAATTGGTTTCAATCTTATTATTAACACCTCTTTTCATAGTTAATCCACATATCAAGAACTAATAATAATGACACATATTTACAAAGTGTGCTCATGTATCTATTATAGTATATTAAAATGTATACAGTGAATGACTAGCATAAATTTGAACGGTTCTAGATTATCTATGTGTTCAAAGGATTGAGTTAAGTATATCCATATAAACTACAGGAAATGATTTATCAGCAAATAACTGGGTAAATTTTGAATTCACCTTACTTGTGCCTTAACAAAGATGTTTAAATAAAGTAGAATTTGTCAAGCCCTTCTCAAGATTTAACCTTAGTAACACATTTGGTGAATCATTTTTATTATAATTAGAAAGATATTACATATCAGGGTGTAATTGTTAGGTGTGCACAGGTGATTACTCCGTAACTATTACATATATCAAAAAACTTTAAACTGATATAAAAAGTACTTTAGCTAATGAGTAAAATGGCAAAAATATAAATTTAAAAATATAATCAGAAATATCCAAAAATGTTAAATTAAACTTCAACTCTCATACATTTAGTATGAGATAAAAATAACCCATACATTTATTATGAAAGGTTTTAGTTCTTTTTTTGCTTTAATTACCGAGCTTGTCATTGTATTGCATGATGAGGACATCACTTCAAACATCTACTTTGAATACTAAATGAATGGAAAATAAAACTACCCTATTTGGCACAAGAAACTTAGGTAATCTATACATATAATAAATCTGTAGAAGGGTCAATTCTGTACATTGAAAATATTGAAAAAATAAATAGCAGGGGGTGTTACTGGATCGATACCAAACCCAAATATGTGATTAAAAAATTTTTTGTCTGTCTGTCTGTATGTGAAGACATCACGTGAAAACTAACGGTTCGATTTCGATGAAACTTGGTATAATTATACCTTATTATCCTGGGCGTAAAATAGGATACTTTTTATCCTGGAAAAATACGTAGAAAAAAAATTAATCTTAATTTTTCAGTTTTATCCATAGACGTTGTTCTGTAGAACCGCGAACACACGTTGCGTATTATTATAGGCCTAGCCGTATTTGGGTCCAATAGATATTTATAAGATGTCATTGTCAGAGTTAATCAAAACGGAGACCATCCACGCGAAGACCGACATCCGCGCGGACGGAGTCGCGGGCGGAAGCTAGTATCTAATAAAACCTTTGAATTCATACTGAATACTTCATGCTTGGCATCCTTGTTGATTTTTGAACATGTTGCACAATTTGAGGTATCGTATTATCATAACAAGGAAGTCGTAAGGTACTTCTGTATAATCTATCGACAAGTACTGATACATAATACAAAAAGCAAAGATAAGTTATTTATAGTGTATAGGTAATCACTTATATGGGTGGTGCTAATGATTATAGATTTATTTACTTAATCTTACTAGTGTGATTAACATACCAACTTACATTTATTGTATAACTTAAAAAGAATTATATGTTAGGAGTAGTTTTATGTCAAGTTTTTAAGTTTAATTGGAAGCACTGATCTCAGGATCTGCTGGTCCAATTTGAAAAATTCCTTAAAATAGATTTTACAGTTTAATAATAAATGCCGCAATATTATGTACTGGCTTTTAAGGAACTGTAAAAAAAGACATAACTTCTATTCCGTTTTGAAATAACCTCTTTGAGAAGTCAAGCAAAAAAATGACCTTCCAAAATAAATCGGCCATATCATATCAATCATTCCTATCATTAAATAATCTGTCATTAATTAGTGCGTGATTAAAGATTATAGATAAAAGCAAATATTTTATATCACAACAACTCCTGCATCTTGGTCCTTCGAGCCGGATTTTCTTGTTAGTGAATTGAAATTGAAAGAATAATGTTGCGTTGTATTGAGATGTTTTCAAGTTTTTGAATTAAACTTCAATAAGCACGTTGAGAATAAAGTTTCAAGGTCGCATCATAGCAATAACGTCACGTAACGAAAGGCGACGATTTTGGTATATATGAATCTTGCCAAAGAAGTTCTTCTGACACTTGTGCTCAGCACACACTCTTTTTAAATTATAATTACGATTTTCGCATTCTAGCTTACAGAAAGCATCAAGCTAACACTATCAGAATGGGGGACACAGAACGGCCAGCCGATGCAAAACGGTACAACAGAGTCGAAGGCACCATCGGAGAACTATATGGTTCTATCGACGTCAAAGGCATCAGAAGCCGTGGTGAATATCACCCGACAGCATGATGACGTTCAAAATAAAATGGCAGAGGAGGAACGCAAGAATCTGAAGATTGGTGTGAAGATATTCATCAATGAGGATAGTACGGCTGCATTGATTGAGTGCTTGGAGAATGGTGAGTGGCTGTGTTATTTTATAATACTGTCTTCCGTTTTGTTTACGTAATGATTAATAAAGAAATTTCTTTTAGTGTTTAATCTATTAATTACCTGCTTAAATTGGCTTCGCCCGGGTTAATCTACATTACAAAATAAATAAAATATTTGCTTTGTACTTCATCTCTTTTTAAATTGGTAGAAAGTTTTTGAGTGAAATCCTTCATGAAATCGTAAAAAAATACTTACAAATATTATTCATTTACCCTGTTTCAACCTGGGTGTTATCTGTCAAAAGTTAAATTGTAAAAGATACTTACATCATCATTTTATTTTACCTGGACCTGAGACCTATCTATCTAAAGTCGATTCTAACCACTAATGCCCGAAATTAATAATCAATCTTGATCCCGTTTTGCCCATCTCTGATTGATATATCAATCCATTTTTCGCCTATGTTATCATCAATGCAGCAGATTCTAGAATCTAGATTACAGTAATTAATTGTTATGAATGAAGCCAGCAATTCATCTTGCATAATTAGACGTACAGTGTACATATTGTACCTTGAATAAGTCATTATGTTGAATTATATGTTCTTTGTTCATAAAAATGTTCAATTAAAATACATAAAGTATTTATAATTTGATTTGTTAGTATTTTGTATATTAATTAATTTATAGATGTTTATTAATTTAAGTCTTCACAAACCACTATATGAGCAATATCTTAAAATACATTTTTTTATGAAAATGAGACCAATTTTGCATTCATTTCTATTTATAAATATTAATAGTTGTTAAGAGATTGCATTGGATTGAAAGGTCTAAGTTTCTTTGAACAGCTTATATTGCTCAAGTACCTACATAATATGTACTGGCCAGTTTTAGTTGAACAGAACATTAGCGATACTTCCAAGATTCCAGTTGCTTAATGCAGCAAAAAAGAGGTTATACAAAAAACCTGAAAAATACGTCAAAATAAAGACCTGTTTGTACTTTGTATATTTTATATTGCATTTAATGTTAGAAATTAGGTGCTAATTAATTAATCTCTCGATCTGCAATTCTTAAGACGATCTGATTTAGTTATATAGTCTGAACTCTGAATGATTGAAATATGTATCCTCTTATTTTTTTTATAAGAGAATATTTTTTACCTCAGTTATTTAAAGCTCAATTTGAATATGGGCTATTCATCTCTAAGAGCGACCACCGTCCAATTTTCTTATAGAACATTTAATTCAAATATTTTTTTTTAATTTCAGTGTTCACCGCGCTACGAACGGAGTTTATTGAAAACGTCATACTGTCCTATAATCCTGATATCACACATAAGGAAGACACGCGTGACGACACCGTGAAGAACGCGTTTACTAAAGCATCTCCCATTTCTCTGGGCAGTAATGTCGGTGAGTAAATTGAAATGATAGTTTTAAAAAAAATATTGAAAAAATGCTTTGCCTTATTGTTATTGTTTTAAGATTTAGAAGGTTTTGTCAGCTACAGAATCAAGGCCTCCAAAACTCTACCTAGGAATTTTTGGTCATACTAAAGTTATTTCAACAATTTTACAGGTAAAGAAATCGATAAAATACTTAAACTTTACCTAATTTTATTTCTACAAAGTTTAGTCTATCATAAATAATAAATATCTGCTTAAAAAAAAATTTTGATTCCACAAATCGGCAATGAACGTTTCTTTAATATGTAGCGATTAAATAAATGTCTGTTATACTATTAATAGAAGCCTATTAAAAAGAGATTGGAAGGTTTTTCGTTTTATCCTTAGTGCCCATTGCTCATGGTCGAGGTGAACGAATACTGTCCAAAATTTGGCATTTCGTGACGCGATGTCCAATACAGATCTTGCATTATTTGATACGATACTTCAGAGGTAAGAGAATTATTTTTCTTATCCTCTGTACCTATATTTATAGTTTATGCTTTTCTGTTCTGTTATATTCCATAATAATACTGCTAAAAATGTATCGGGAAAATATAGAAGGAGGCGGAAATATAATTTTATTAAATAATAGAAAAACTTCAATCACGAGGCGGGATTCGAACCCGCGTCTTTCCGCCATTCCGAAGCGACGCCTGACCAACTCGACCACCCGTGATCCCGCCAGGAGGCCTTGATTCTTGATGATAGTTAAATCTTGAGATATAAATATCGCTTCATGCAAAAAACACATGTCATATTTTTATACTCCATGTAACTTTTCTAATATTCTAATTTATTAATTACTAATTAGAATATTAGAAAAGTTACAGATATTTCTGTCGATTAATGATAATCACATTTACTTTGTCACAAATTAGTTTAATTTTTTAATTATTTCAATTTTAACGGAAAGGCGCCAAATCAATTCTATTCATATAAAAACAGCCTTTTTTATTGTTATTTATATTGAGTTTATTGTTTATTTAGTTTGTCTTTTTCTTGATGTTACAGGACGCATTCCGAGTACAGAAATGGAGGCGGACAGTGAGTCAGATGCCAAGAAATGTGAAGCTATTCTGCCCGGTATCAAAGTATTGTGGGCCGTTCTCGAGGACTATGTGAAAGATGGTAATCATTTAACCCATTGACCACCGTAAGGCCCGATCGGGGCGCGACACAATAGATTTTCTATTGTGTCTGTGATACCGAGGACTGATGGATTAATAGATATTTACTAAAATACAATCTTAAATAAAGTAGAATAAAGTTTAAATCTCAGGAACTACTGGTCCAATTTGAAAAATTATTTCGATGTTAGATATCCCATTTATCGAGGAAAGCTATAGGCTATACTCTAAAGAATATCATCACGCTAAGACTAACAAGAGCGGAGCAATGCGAGTAAAACCGCGGGGCACAGTTAGTTAATTATAAAAATGATCAAGTCAATCAGTGTGTAAATGCACCATTAAACAGTTGTTTGGGGTTGGAATTGTTGGTTGTTCGGGCAGCGGTGAAGCTGTCCAAAGCGCAGATCAGCCTCGCGTCGTCACTTAGCTCGTCAAAAATGAGCTTTATTTTTGAGTACACAATAGTCCGAGAAAATTAAGCCGAAAATGGACCATTAGCGGAAATAATTACTACAGCTGTTATTCTTTGATATGTCCAGATGATCATATCAAAAGTCCTCAAGAGCGGGAGGTGAGCTGACACAAATAGCATTATGGTTACTTCTAGGAAAATTTTGTACATAAAATTTCCTTTAAAGTATTTCCTATAATATTTTGTACGGTCCAACCTTAAGGAACTTCACGGGGGGGGGGGGGGTCAAATTTATTTTATTTTCGCTAATTTGACTAATTTATTCGGACCATAAGGGCGTGTCCAGCAACTGGGCGTGGCTGACGTAGGCGGTGGTTGTCTGTACAAACTGCACGCGTGGGCCGCGGTCAAGCCTTCCATAGCGCAGATCAATCTCGCTTCGTGCTGTGTGGTCCCGCCGTCTCTACATGCTTTCTGTAAGGCGAATGATGTTCAATTGCTGACGCATGCTGATCCGCCAGGTGAGATTTTTGTTTTGTAAATGTTTTTTTTTTAAATGAATGTAATTTTTAATACATAGTTTCAGTTTCTTGTGCTATTTTTCCTTTCTTTGGTATTTTTGACGTGACAACGTCTTATAATTCGATATAGCCAGCTGCACGCACGAAACAACATGACTCATGCGGCGTTACCTCGCTCTGAGGCGTTCCGTAAGGCTTGAAGTGCAAGCGAGAGCGCGGAACGAGCAACAAAGAAGCACAATCGGCCTTAAGACGTTGTCACGTTCAACTATCGCCAGTAAACCGACTTTACAGATAACCAATTTTTCATTTTAATGTTATATATACGTCATTGTAGACTAGCGACAGCGTGCCACGCTCGCTTGCGCTCTCTAATCATACGTTATTATTGCCATAGAGACATAGACTATCTATATTTTTGTAGCAAATTAACCATTTTTTTTCTGGAAATATAGTACATACGTTACATTCATACTGTATACTACATTTTCCGAACACTAAAAATTGAAATTTCTTACTATCACGTTTTTATCAATTACAGATCTACTATCAGTAGCGGCAGTAAAAACGCTAACAGACGCAGGCATCGGTTGCAACAACCTAGACTGGTGTGCTCGATACCAAGTGCATATTAAATGTCGCGGTGTTCTAGCGCTCAAGGGTTATGTGTGTAAAGCTACCGTGGGAGAACAGAAATAGAACATTCTAGAATGTTCTCGAACGTTCTAGAACGATATGGAAACGTTGTATAATGTTCTCGAATGTTCTAGAATATTATGGAATGTTCTATAATGTTGTAGAATGTAATGGAACATTAAATAATGTCCTCGAACGTTCTAGAATGTAATAGAACGTTTTACAATGTTTAAGAATGTTATGGAACGTTGTATAACGTTCTCGAACATTATTTAATGTTATGGACATTATACAATATTATCGAGTGTTCAAGAACGTTATGGAATGTGGTACAATGTTCTCGAACATTCTAGAATAGTGTAATATGTTCTCGAATGTTCTAGAACGTTACGGAATGTTGTACAATGTTATCGAACGATCTGGAATATTGCGTAAAATTTTAAAATACCTTACATGCATTTATTTGCATTAGCATGTTCTAGAATTTTCGGGAAGATTTTAGAATGTTCGCGTATTGGCTGTGTGTAAAACCATCACAAAAGAATTATGTGTTTACAAACCAAGTGAAGTGAATCCGGACACACTTAATATTATAATATAGGCAAGCAAAAACAGTATGATCCTTGAACATTCTATAGCGATTGTAATTTGTATTCTGGAATATTCTATAGTGAATGAAAATGTAACTGAGAAGGTAATATATATTTTAGCAGAATTGACTACGGAGTGAGATTAGTTTAAAAGTACGTTACGTACGTTAAGTAACTGTGTTGTATGCTATTTAAAGGCAGGAATATTCCAGAATACAAGGGTATGTTCCAAAAAAACCTGTGCAAGTATAACATTGTCTAGAGTCTAGACTTTAAAAAAAAACGAAAAAATGCAAATTAAGCAAATGTTACGTTTTGTAATTTAATTTAATAAATTAAATATTATTTAATATCTAAAATAAATATAGATTCCTTCATTGAAAATGACTTTTTTTAAAGTCGGTTAAAAACATGGAAGATGCTGACTGTTTTTTTTTAAATAAATTTAAATGAATTCTTATGGATTAGTACTTTTATGTTTAAAATAGTAAGTTTATTATAAATTAAAAATATTATTTAATCCAAAATTTTTATGAGCTTTTGTGTTAATATACTTAATTTAAAAATTGGTGCTTGTCCATAAAAACATAATGGTATGAAATAGCAGAAGCACATAATCATTCCTTCATAGTTACATGTGTAGTTTTTACGAATACAACTTTAACATAGAATAATACTAAACTCATCCTTTATATGAATAAATATAAATTACATTAAAGTATCAAAATCATAATTCACACTGTAAGACGCCTAAATAAATTTATTGTTTCGCTCATGTAGGTTCTAAATGAGATTTGTGTGATAAGGACAGAACATTCTATAGCTATTGACGGATTTATACACTTTTGTAACATGCCAATAAAAAAAATATAAAAATTTACTTTTTTAATTCTCTGGTTTGAAATTTAATATAAACTATTTTTGAAGGTGCAAGTGATATGGCAGATGCTTATTTTTTTATTGGCATGACATACATTTCATATAATTTTTGTAGACTATAAAAAAATGAATTACACGAGTTACTTAATTACTTAGCATTTCTATAGATATACTTAAATTATTTGTTAAGTTATTATAATTAATATGCTGGGAATATAAAATCTCATATTAAAATGTGATGATAAATGCTTATATTAGATATAATATGCGAAAAATTGTTTGTTCACTAAATGTTGAATGTTATCAAAAGTTTATTTAAGAATAAATTTGCGACATACAATATGTGTTTTATTTAATAATTCCGTTGCATGCGATAACATTTTCATGAAGAGACTTCAAAAGTTTATTTAGTTTTCTTTTACTAGTCTCTTTTCTGGTAGAAAACGTCAAGTAACAATAGAGCTGCCTTAGTATAATAAAAGACATTCTTAACACGTAAAAAAATACATAGGTACTACTTAGGTACTTACGTACATAGGAACGTACTTTTTTCTTTGAACTCGTCTATGCGAGTAAATATATATTTTAAAGCTTTACAGAAATGATACATACCTAACGTTACGCACCCTCGAGTCAAATAAAAACTCTGCCCCCCTAGACAAGTGGCGATAAACGTATCTCCAGCTTACGTCAATCTCATACATTCTTAAGACGATACACAAAAAAAAATCTACTGCTTGGCGGGCGGAGTCTAATAGCTCGCTATCGCGAACGCGGGTGTGCGCGAAGTCATTCTTGCATACTCGCCGCGCTGCCGCTGGTCGACTCGGGACAAACATGTATGGAGTCGTCATACAGTTATAATATTGTTATACATATATTTAATTGTTGATTTTTTGGTTTTATTTTCTTGCTTATAAACACAAAATTATCTTCTTTTTAACAACTACTTAGACATTATTAATAATTATTAATTATTATTATTTCGTAATGTTTACTTTATTACAAAATAATACAGGTTATAAATAATCTTTAAAATAACAAAAAATATTGTTACTCTGAAAAAATGAAATGGTACCTAATTACGCGGACTACTGAATTGATTTAGATAGAATTTGATGCTGACGTAGATATTACATCATGCCCAGAAATGAAAGGTACTATTTCTGAAAGAAGTTATAAACCCTAATTCTTCTCAGTCAAAGTCAAGAGTGGAAGATATCGCTAATACAGTAAAACTGATGCGAAACTTTGGATGTTAATTTGTATATTTTTTTGTTAGTTGTTACTTAATCACGTCAAGACTACATTACCAATTTTGATAAAATATAGCTAATTGCCTGGATTTACACAAAGGATACTTTTTATCCGAACTGAACACTTCTGTGGGATAAAACAGGATTCACGATATAACCTAATTCCACGCGGGCAAAGCCGCGGTCGGAATGATATTTTTTTAAATAAAAAAATTGTTTAAAAAAAACACAAAATATATTGACGCATGTATTTATTTTTTGCACTCTATTATAATTGTAATTATTCATTACAAATAATCAAAATAAAATAGCCAGAACAAAGTTAGGCCCTGGTAGGATAGGTAGGCAGGTACAGCAATGTGAGACGAACACTGGCTTATTTATACCAATAATAATGTATTATAAACATTAAATTAAGTTTACTTTCTAACAACAAAAATACATAATATTAGCTAATGTGAAAACGAATCAACCAATCATCCCACAACAATGAAATGTGCACACAAATATTCATCCAAATCGGTTCATGTGATTAGGAGGAGTGACTGCAGCGCCATCCTCCGGGCCCAATTGTGTTTCCAGATCACCCAGGAACTCAATTTAATATACTTACACAAAATTTTTCGAAATGAAAACTCACATTACTATGTAAATATGAATATAAACCTGTTTTAGTACTAAGCAATTTCCCGCACAGGTGTAGTAAGTATAAATGAAATAAATATCAACATCAAATTCTTTATACAACATACTTATCTACCACCTACTAAGAAATTCTTGTTTTTTCGTATTTTTTTAAAATATAATACTACTCCAACGAGCTCCTGTTCCATAATTCCATATTACGTCCACCATACTTCCACTAAGTTCACCATGATTTTTTATTTCTTCGCACTTTGTTGCTTTTTGCTAAAAATGGAATCATGCGATAAAACCAGTAGAGCGTTGATAACATACATTTTTGACTGAATAAAGGTACTTACAAAGGAGTGGGTTCACATTGTGAACAATCAGTGGGTTTATTTTCCTTCTGGATTCCGGATTTCTGAAAAGATTATTTATGCTATAAATGAAAAAATCTTACACATTCGTTATGTACTTAAAACAGGGGTACATATCAAACATCGTCTATAATACAATTATCATCAAATTTAAAATAAAACCAACTTACTTCATTAATTTGTTCCAATTGTAAGCATTCTTTTTCCTCCAACCTTTATGTTTCTTCTTCTTATTTTCTTTATTGTCCCCATTTGTCTCATTTTGTCTTATCGTGTTGTCACCCTTTTTTACGATTGCGCAAGCGACACAAGTTCCCCGTGTGACGGCCGTAGCGGGAATGACTCGTGCAGCGATCGGGGTAGGAAGGTACAGGGCGGCTCTCGCTATATTGGCTGGTCAGGCGCTAATTTCAAGTATTTCTTGTTTATTTCAAAACCATCGCATATTTCAAAATTCTAACACGGTAGACGTATAGGTTGTATATTTTATAGTTAATATCCAAAAGGTCGTAACTTTACGTTTGTTATTTTGAAGATGCCAGAGATTAAAAAAAAATAACAATGAGAACTTTGTATTTTTTTTCTATCGAGAAAATATCATGGAATCATGTTTCTAAAACGGTAGACGTATTGTGTTACTATTGAACTTTCTTGTCAAGAATTTTCATCACGACAACTTTAATAATATAAAAATTACGAAGGTTTAAAAAGGGCCGTAAATGTTAGAAAAATTAATTCATCACCTTAATCTATTCTATTAAACTTTACGCTAATAGAAAACCACTTGTCTAGGGGGGCAGATTCCGAATTCTCGTCATACCTAATATAAAATGGCGAGCGTTTGTGAAGTGACGACGTCGTTTGTAAACGACGAAATTATACAATTTCCTTGCGACTAATACCATTTTGGTGTTAAGAAAATCGACCAATATAAACAGAATTATGCCCATCTCACAAGAGTACCTATAATATGGTCTTTAGTCATTTATTGTATAAAATTAGCAACGCTGTAATTTCTGATGAAAAAAGCTCTGCCTATATCACACAGCACAAACTTTTAGCGCCTGGCAGAAAATAATATGCAAATACATTTTCGTAATCGTAGTATAATAGGTACCTACTAAATACTCTGGACATGGTTCTATATTTTGTATACGTAGTATATTATTATTAGTCTGTGGTTCTATATAAGTATTTACGTAACAACTGTAGGATTGGATCACAAATTTTGTAGCCGTATTATATTATTAAGGAAATATCGTGAGGAAACTGTCATCTAAAAAAAACAAAAATTCTACGACACCTGAGATCTTTGATCTGCTTGAACAGGCTTGAACTAAAATACCCTGATGAAAATAATAATGTCTGTGATAATGTCATATCATATAAATAACAAATATATAACAACTAGCGGTCCGCCCCGGCTTCGCCCGTGGTACATATTTCGCAATAAAAAGTGGCCTATGTCCTTTCTCGGGTATCAAAATATTATCTCTATACCAAATTTCATGCAAATTGGTTCAGTAGTTAAGGCGTGATTGAGTAACAGACAGACAGAGTTACTTTCGCATTTATAATATTAGTATGGATGTGCTATTTATTAAAAAGGTTTGAAGTTGGTGCCGAACAGCCCGTGCACCGACATCAAACCTTTTTAATAATATAGTAAATAATAATGTCAAATCTTTTTTATTTCTTACTTTTCCGTTTTTGAAGTCGGTTGTTTTTAACGCAGTTATTTTTATTAGTGAATATTAAGCTTTCCGTTCGATTAGAGCTTTTAATGAAAATTAAGCTCTCCGTGCGATTAGAGCTTTTTGTGAAAATTAAGCTCTCCATGCGATTAGAGCTTTTTGTGAAATTTAAGCTCACCGTGTGATAAGAGCTTTTTGTGAAAATTAAGCTTTCCGTGCGATTAGTTTTTTGTGAAAATTAAGCTCTCCGTGCGATTAGAGCTTTTTTGTGAAAATTTAGCTTTCCGTGCGAATAGAGCTTTTTGTGAAAATTAAGCTCTCCATGCGATTAGAACTCTTTGTGAAAATTAAGCTCTCCATGCGATTAGAGCTTTTTGTGAAAATTAAACTCTCCGTGCGATTAGTTTTTTGTGAAAATTAAGCTCTCCGTGCGAATAGAGCTTTTTGTGAAAATTAAGCTCTCCGTGCGATTAGAGCTTTTTGTGAAAATTAAGCTCTCCGTGCGATTAAGAGCTTTTTTGTGAAAATTTAGCTTTCCGTGCGAATAGAGCTTTTTGTGAAAATTAAGCTCTCCATGCGATTAGAGCTTTTTGTGAAATTTAAGCTCTCCATGCGATTAGAACTCTTTGTGAAAATTAAGCTCTCCATGCGATTAGAGCTTTTTGTGAAAATTAAACTCTCCGTGCGATTAGTTTTTTGTGAAAATTAAGCTCTCCGTGCGAATAGAGCTTTTTGTGAAAATTAAGCTCTCCGTGCGATTAGAGCTTTTTGTGAAAATTAAGCTCTCCATGCGTTTAGAGCTTTTTGTGAAAATTAAGCTCTCCGTGCGATTAGAGCTTTTTATGAAAATTAAACTTTCTTTGCGATTAGTTTTTTGTGAAAATTAAGCTCTCCATGCGATTAGAGCTTTTTGTGAAAATTAAGCTCTCCGTGCGATTAGAGCTTTTGTGAAAATTAAACTCCGTGCGATTAGAGCTTTTTGTGAAAATTAAGCTCTCCGTGCGATTAAGAGCTTTTTTGTGAAAATTTAGCTTTCCGTGCGAATAGAGCTTTTTGTGAAAATAAAGCACTCCATGCGATTAGAGCTTTTTGTGAAAATTAAGCTCTCCGTGCGATTAGAGCTTTTTTGTGAAAATTAAGCTCTCCGTGCGATTATGCGGTTATCAATTCGGTCGGTATATTTTTTTTTATGTATGTACACCGATTACTCCGAGGTTTCTGAACCGATTTACGTGATTCTTTTTTTGTTCGATGCGGGATGGTGTCGAATTGGTCCCATAATTTTTTTTTTCGGATAGGCCCAGTAGTTTTTATTTTATGAGCATTTTTGTCTGTACTCGATGACTAAGTTGATATGTAGCAAGTAACTTTGATTCACTTCCCGGTAACCGATTGAGCTGAAATTTTGTATACATATGTAAATTTGATAGCGATGAAACATTATCATGACATGAAGCTGATTTGATGATGGAATCGGAAGGTGGCCATAGGAACTCAGTAATATATTGACTCAACTTTATCGAGTTTGGGCTCGTTTGATTCGTGTTGAAAAATACACTAAAAAGTATTAAATAAAAATAACTGCGTTAAAAACAACCGACTTCCAAAACGGAAAAGTAAGAAATAAAAAAGATTTGATATTATTAACTACTACATAATATTATTGTACATATTTCGCAATAAAAAGTGGCTTATGTCCTTTCTCGGGTATCAAAATATCTCTACCTATACCAAATTTCATGCAAATTGGTTCAGTAGTTAAGGCGTGATTGAGTAACAGACAGACAGACAGAGTTACTTTCGCATTTATAATATTAGTATGGATGAGCAATAACCCAGTACCTAGATGACGTTTCATAAATGCTTGTAAAAGTCTATGACTTAGGTAATAGAGTTTGAGTTTGCTGTTCATACGTAGTCCTGAATATCAACACCACATTAATCAATAGCAGATCCACTTACCGGGTCCAATTGTGCTTAATAAACTTCAGCAAAATCGGTACAGGCGTTTATTGCATGAGGCAACAAATACAAGTACAGAAGATTTTTGTATGATGAGATATGCATCTTTCGATAAGTACTTAGCCATAGTGAGTTAGTACTAAATAGCCAGCCATATTTTATATCATTAATAGATATAAACAGCTACTCTGTACAAGATCACTACATAGTATAAAACAAAGTCGCTTTCTCTGTCCCTATGTCCCTATGTATGCTAAAATCTTTAAAACTACGCAACGGATTCTGATGCGGTTTTTTTAATAGATAGAGTGATTCAAGAGGAAGGTTTTAGTTTATAATTCATTATGTTTTAGACAAAGCGGGCGAAGCCGCGGGCGGAAAGCTAGTAGTATATGTAGCGACAGCTAATAAGTTTTTACTTTCAAACTTACAATACAAAATACGGAACGTTACGTTTCATTTCACTTTCAAGGATCTTGTATTTAAGTCAAGACCACCCCATCTTTCCGCTATTTATTAATATTCCGATCAGAGCTCGGAACGGAGCGAAAATCTATAATCGTGTGTTAAAAAAGGGGTAAAAGGAAACAGGATATTGCCTTCCGCGGCGACCCTCGACTGTTTATGTGCATACTTTAATTTTATCGTCGCATTATCGCTTGTAATTGTTGATGATATAATCGTAGGTAATATTGTTTGTAAGCTGTGAGCTAGGTGGTGAGGTACCTAACTTTTTGTTTGATTGGAATTTAGGTTCGAAGTTTGAACCTCGCCATTCAATAACATTTTTTTAAATATTAATTACTACTAGGTACCACCACAGACAATTATTATTAATTAATTAGGTACTGCTACATACATTATTTTGTCTTAAATGACCGACTCTAACCATTGAATCAGATGGTTTCCATATCAAAAATAGTGAATTATGATTTTTAGACAACAGGCCCATGTTGAAAAATTATGGGTCATTTGAACCACCAGGTGACCTATATCTAGAACGATATAAGAGCATAAAATAATAAGATTCAGCACTATGTCATGGGCCTGTAGTCTAAAAATCATAATTCACTATAGACAGTAGACTCCGTATTTATTTATAAGATGGTCTTGCTTGACGTTGCTGAGTTTAGGGATTAGAAGATGGAATTACACTTCTGTAAACAAATTAATGAATTGTATTTTATTACTCTACTAGTCTGCTAGAAAATGTAGTGAAAATATATCATAATAATATATGGTGAATAATTTGAGAACCTCCTCCTTTTTATCACGCTTTTGCTAGCGTGTACATGATTTTGACACACATTAAACATTTTTGAAGACTTAAAAAGATTTAAAAAGAGAGCCTATACCCACCTTTGACAGTCGGTAACAGCCTCACAAAGGTAACTTTGTGAGTGCTCATGGGCGGTGGTGATCACCTCACTAGGTGATACACCTGCTCCGTTACCCGCTCTATTATAAAATAGTTTGGAAAATCCAAAAGTGCACGCCTCATAATTTTTTTTAATAATTATTTATTAATTATTATTTTTGTTTATTTAATAACAATTAAACCACATCGAATCAGACCCTGAAAAATGAAAGGGTTCTATTCCTGAGCATACTCAAGCGTAAGAGAAAAAAAAAGACTCGATTAGTAAAGTATTTCGGTCGCTATCGTGTTAACAAGAAAATCCTCCGCACATACAGACACACGGACGTCCAAGACAGAACTTTTTTAAACTGTTTTTTAACTAGTTTAAATAACAAAAATGACATCAAAAATATCATGAATGTTAAAAATAGTGTTTTTTCTTAATATGTGTGTGTATGTATTATCTTACAAGTGCAATGTATGATACATAAAGACATTTTAAGTTTGAAAAATCAGATGTTTTGCGCGAAGTGACAGTAGTAGTACCCACCTCAACGCTTCGCTTATGAGGCGTGCAAAAGACGGTTTCAAATATAAGAAGGAGATTAGAAAACTCGTAATCAAAGCTCGTAATTAATACGGAATCAAGTGCATACACCTCATGGTGATGGTAATGACAATTAAAGCGAAAGGCAAGGACAACGTCACGTGTATCGTTACATCGAGAAAGCAAGAGTGCGACAATTTCACGCTCGCTGTGCGCACGCGCTGAACTTAAGCTTAATGGGGTAGGGTCGACAAAACAATTGATAAAAAATTTGAGCTTTTGTAACTTTATATTTTCCTGTAGTACAAATAACAAAGCACTTAGATGGTTATTCAGTAATGTACATTGTACATACAGTCATACAGATTACAATTGACTTTTTTAGTTCAAAAAGCTATACATATAGTAATAGACACAATGAATAAGTATTATAATATTATCTGTGGTAGTAGTTACTAATAATAGTTATTATAACAACAGGATACCTACTTTAAGTAAATAAGCACGTACAAATGTTTTACGAAAACTAATTTTCCCGTGTAAAATAATGTAGGTATACCTACAGCTATTTGAAGTTATTTAACAAATGATATAAGTTTTACTTTCTAGTTACTTACCTACTTATTAAGTTATTAATGATCTAATTATTACTTGCATTTTTGTCTTCTACTATGAATAATATCTAATCTGCAATTCTAAAATTTCATAGGCCTTTATTTCTATCTAACAACACTTTTTTGCTAACCGTCCACAGTCAGCCGATGCATGCATGGATCTCGCCAAAATTGTCCACACACAATTTGCCGCTTTCCATACGTTACGTTGTGTAAGACGGTAACTTTATAACAAAACCTATTTGCGATTTTTGTACATTCTCTAAATCGTGGATGAATTCTAACAAGCTGAGACTCTGCTACTGAAAGCCGCTTTACAATGGATTCGATAGTCCACTGCTTTCAGTCTGACAAAACCCAGGATTCTTGTCCCTGGGATACCATTGGTATTATAATTTATATTATTACTAGCTTTACGCCCGCGGCTTCGCCCGCGTTTACAAAGAAAAACCCGCATAGTTAATCCAAGTTACCATCTATATATGAACACACATGTGTGTTCATTGTAATCGTTTCAGTAGAATTTGCGTGAAAGAGTAACAAACATACACACACATCCATCCTCACAAACATTCGCATTTATAATATTAGTAGGATAGGGTCTATGCCTAGGAGCTCTGGATATGCGCATACGTTGTCTAGTCTTTAAAAAAAAGTTCAACAATAGTATGTACCTACGTTAATAATAAGATCATGAATGACTTTCCTGATAAAATGTTAGGAATATTTTTTATATTAATTTAAAAGGAAAAATTAAAAAGACTGCTAGCCTCTTCTGCTATGTACCACGCTACGAGCTGCGATAATTATGAGCAGATTAATGATTATCAAGGAAAAATATTACAAAAATGGGGAAAAATGTATAGGTAGTTACTAATATTATAAAGGTGAACAGTTTGTTTGAACGCGCTAATCTCAGGAACTACTATTTGAAATATTCTTTCGGTGTCAGATAGCCTATTTATCGAGATAGGCTATATGAGCTATATCATCACGCTAAGCAGGAGCGGAGCAATGCGGTTAAAACCGCGGGGCGCTCCGCAGTTTTAATCTATAGATATTGCAATAGGTAGATACATTACCTACAGTTTATCTTATTTATTATAAGAATAACATAATATAATTATAGTTTGAATTAGACTCATGTTCAATTAAAAGATACCTATTATATAAATAAGCAATCCTATAAGTTTCGTTAGGTAGCTGCAGGTTATATACCTACCTACCTACCTACTTAAGATTTTTAGACATGTAAATTAGATTATAATTTATAGAGATTATGTTCTGCCTTATGGACTCGTTAAAATTCATTTTCAATTTAGTTAAAGGTCCATAAAATCCATATGAAAAGCAAACAAACAAATTTATTTATTACAGTCTTGTGGTCTTTAGGTAGGTCCTTAGGTACGTACCAATTTTTCACATTTTAATGATACAAAAATCTCTTTCAACATCCAGACACAAATTATTTATTTGTTTACATGATTGCCAACTAGATAACCGATTATACTCGCTTCTTACTTTCATCCGCAGCGAAAAGAACGGAGATGAGCGAAACGCACCACGCACCAAATACTGGCTTGATTGTTTAGTTTCAGTCTTGAGTCTTGACAGTCAAGCCTTGACAGAGAATCATATGAATAATTATAGTTACCCTATATTGTACTAGCTTTCCACCGGTGGCTACGCCCGCGCCCGCGGTTTCAAAGAAAAACTCGCGTAGTTCCCGTTTCCGTGGAATTTCCGGGATAAAACCTATTCTATATTACTCGTGGATAACGTAGCTTTCGAATGGTGAAAGAATTTTTAAAATCAGTCCAGTAGTTTATGAGCCTATTCATTACAATTTATTTACAATCAAACAAACAAACAAACAAAGCTTTCCTCTTTATAATATTAGTGTAGATACATTGTATATAATAGATAGGTACCTACATACCTACCTAGTTTAAATTTGCATTCTAAGATTGTACCTTTTTATGCATACTGGAATAGTACCTAAGTACAATGCATTTTTCGTAAACCTGCGTGTTCCATGGAACTTCCATTGCTTGTATTGTGAAATTGGAATGGACAAATCTGAGTTTTAGATTTAGTAGGTACCTATGCATTTCATCTTGCCGGTTCGGAAATCAGTTTCTATTGAGAAATGAGAATAGAGGTAGGTAATGAAACTGTATTTTTTTTTTCGAAATCTTATAATTTAATAATCAAGCTTGAGAAAGGTAAGAAACAAAGGTGCCAGTAGTCTTCAACGAGAAAGAAATAGAAACTACCTACCTACATTTCCTATTTTCATTTTTATTATTAGTTACGCAGGTACCTACCCTGCCTAAAATTTTAAGATTTTAGCACACAAAGATAATAATTAATACCTTTGATTATATACATTATAATCAAAGGATAATACCTAATAACTAGGTATAAAGATAAGGATTTAAGTCTAAATAATTTATAGTTAGGTATTGATTGTTCGTTATAAAGATTAGGATGAAACTTGCATGAGGCAATTTTTTAATTTAGAATTCAGTCAATCAGAGTAAATAATTATTCGTACTACCATGCAATACTTAAAATTAAATAGGCAGGTACCTATATTATATAAATCATAACAATTTGATTATAAAAAATGGTTACACACGTGTAGATACATTACAAAAATGTTGAAATAAATAATTCACAATTTTAGTGAACTTTTTTATAGAATTTATATTTCGTGTACGCATATATTATATTACACTAACATTAAAATTTAAACGTAAACATCATTATATTACCTAAAGCGATGAAAAACTCGACTATTCACGATAAATAATACAAA
Organism: Colias eurytheme; assembly: GCF_061535395.1. Lineage (NCBI taxonomy): Eukaryota > Metazoa > Arthropoda > Insecta > Lepidoptera > Pieridae > Colias > Colias eurytheme. The sequence continues at coordinate 3,414,927 of NC_143004.1, forward strand.
AAACATCTGCTACATAACAGACAATTTACTCCTACCTAAAATTAACGCACTTTGGGAAGATCCCATAAAAGCCACATCCATTCTGGTCCATTCAGTAAACATCGCGTTGTCTCGCTCTAACACAAATAATATCCCAATATAAGAAAGGGACAGACAAAAAGATGCAGTCTCACAGCTAATCATACGTATCCAATGTCCGGTTTACGATTATAAAAATAAATAATACGATTTTTCATTTAATTTATTATTATCTGTGCTCATCGAAAATGCATAACAATAAGCACTGATAATTAAATTTACATACATTTGAAGTAATCTTCTAACACTCAATGATATAAATTGAGAGATAACTTTTTTTGAAAATACATCTTATCTTTCATAAAATAAGGTAAAAATTCGTTTGATTTTAATTTAATTGACATGAGATCTCTTAAAAGTAGGGAAGACAAGATTTGTGTTAAATCACCTGTAAAATAGTGCTGTCTCTTTTCGGCGTAATTCAACTTGCCTCTTGTGTGAGTGAGTGAGATATAGTTTTCATTGCGAGCTTACGACGCTTTGCGCATACGTTTGTTGTTGACTCAACAGGTTTTATCAGGGGCTGCAAACAGTTTATTGTGAATATAACAACATAAATAATATTTATTTTAATAAACTAATATCAATAATGACGTATTTAAGATAATCTTAATGCAGTTTATTTGATAAATTATATCGACAATTATCGAGTCTCAAGTAATGGAAAATTTATTTCGCTTAATATATTTTTTTTGTAGAGCAAAAAGTTTACGTAATAAATTCGTCGAGCTTTATGTATGAATAAAATAATATTCGTCCGTCGTTATATTTAAAAATGAACACATGATAAAATTAAACGTGATACACATTTAATGTGCACCTATTTATTTTAAATTTTAGCTAAATTTATTCTAGCTTTAAGAAACGGGTAAATTATATATATCAACTTTATTATTTTGCATCATAATCTTCAATAATACAAATACCTACTACAATTAAATTACTCTAAAAACTTCATATAGCTCTATTACTAATAATTATTTTTAATCAAAGTCGCGTATTTTAAAACGCACGCAATAAAAAAGGTTATTCATACCTGAATCAAGCGTTCGCTCAAGCTGAGGTGCGCGTGCGTCTCCAGTCGATCGTGTTCATCGCCGGCGTGAGCTTATGTGTAACGTTCCAATTTTAAACATTCAAATTTCGAACTCCATGTAAAAATCTACGCCGGGACAGTTTATTTTTTTCTAATTCGGACGTTGGAACTGATACATACAGCCAAGTGTTGCCAGTGGGATGTTTTATATTCGTGAATTATTTATGAAAATGTGTTATTAAAGTTTATGTGACAAGTTGCGGTTAAAGTTCACTACGTTCAGTGGATGTACTTGATTGCCTGAACGTGCTCAAATTATGTGTTTTGCTGAACAATAAATTAATTTTACTGTTTTTCGGTCAAATTGGTACGTATATTTGATATCCTTTACTCCTAAGTCCTAGATTAAGATACTAGATAGTAAAATGCCAATAAATCAAAGATATTTATTATAATCGCACTTTTCCTACTCATATTATATTTTCACATTTGTTATTGTAATCAAACTGAATTAACTGTTCCTGTAAGTATTATTAAATTAAATCATACCTACATTCAATCACATTTCAACGACAAAAAATAAAAACCTGAAATATACCTAACTAAATAGTCCTCATAACTTTTGAAGTAAACTTAGTCATTAACTACCTAGGTACCTAAATAAAAAAAATAGTTATTCATTTTCCTTGTAACGAACTTTTATTCAAATAATAGGTATCAGAATTATAATAATTTAATGCGCGCTAATTTTATTCTGCGTACCTAGACTGTTTTGTTTTGTAATGATGAAAGTACCTGCTACTTCTCTCTCTACTACTATAAGTACATAGAACATGATGTACAGAGAACTTAAAATACCGTCGGAGACATTTTTAATACATTACTAGTGGTCCGCCCCGGCTTCGCCCGTGGTACCTACATGTTTAAACTATCCTATCTCTCAAGTTGGATCGAACTGCACATGGTGTGCAAATTTTATTATAATCGGTTAAGTGGTTTAGGAGTCCATTGAGGACAAACATTGTGACACGAGATTTATATATATCTACCTATTAAGAAGAAAGATAGGTCACCTAGCAGAAGACATGATTGTTTCATGTCTTCTGCTAGGTGACACATGACATTCATCAAAATTAGCAAATGTCATCTTTTTTACCCTAGGTACGAATTGAGGAAATAATGAAGAAAATGGAATGTCTTTACACTTGTAATAAAGTTGTCTCTGTTTTAAATTTACTTAAATAGGTACCTGCATCCATTGCTAAGCGAAAATTGCATGGAATTGTAGTACCTACCCTATTTCCTTCATTTCTTAGTACCCATGGACTTTATTAGAACACTTCTTACTTCAATTTTGGACCTCTTATCTAACTACGAAAATACCAGATTTTAATGTTTCTCTGAGAAATATATTATTATAGGTCTTCTTCGAGACAATTAATGAAAATGCGTCATATATTTTCACCAGTAGGCACCTAAGTGTTTAAGAAAAAAAAACCTACAAGGAGAAGATACCTAAACCAGACAACAGATAGTAAAATACAGAATTGACAAAACTATGTTTAACATTTTTAGTTGAATTTATATCGAGATTGTAATGATAGATTAATAATTATCATTCAAAATCGTTAAAGGCATTATCGATTAAGTATTTTATTTAATATAAGTTATCCACTGCAAAGAAGCGGGGAACCACTCGACCTCTTCACCCGTATTTGCATACGTATTGGAAAACATACCTAAACGGTTGAATAAACTTTGTAATGAGCTTGAAATTTATATAATTTTAGTTTCGTATAGGGGAAATTTTTAGTTCTAGAATATTGAATTCGATTTATATAAAAACAGTGAATTATTACGAAGGTGTTTTCCACTGTCGTTTGAAAATTACAATAATTTTTTGCCATATTTTTGTCTACAATATGTCTTAAAGGGCATAATCACTACACATAGTATAAAACAAAGTCGGTTTCTCTGTCCCTATGTATGCTTAAATCTTTACGCAACGGATTTGATGCGGTTATTTTAGATAGAGTGATTCAATAGGAAGGTTTTAGTAGGTATATAATTTATTATGTTTTAGACAAAGCGGGCGAAGCCGCGGGCGGAGAGCTAGTTAAAATATAATGCAAAATTTACAATTAACTTACATTTATTTTGATGAAGTCTCCAAATAAACTTAAGTAGGTACATTAATATCCAAATACCGGCCAATTTAATGATTAATACAATACTCAATGACGTCATTAACTTTTGCATAAATTAAGAAATTACGAAAAAATTGCAGTAACGTATCAGTTTATTGCACCCAGTAGCGGGTAGTTACAAAACGAAGGCGCACAGCACACTATAAGTCTATAAAATTATGTTTATAGTAAAGTGATTCGGTCATAAAACCCAAGAACTGGTATTGTTCACAACAGAGTAAGGAAAGGGTAATACAAATTTGAAAATATCAACTACGGAAAAGAGCTACGAAAGCGTTTTCTTGACGACTTTTCTCCGTAGAAACTGCTTTCTGATGGTATCTGACTACTATCTCAGAATAAATAGACTACCATTAAAAAGCTTCTAAAAGAAGGTTTCGAAGAGAATCTAACGTCGTCCTGTCCAGAAGCTTAGCGTGCCTTGGCGGGGCCCCGTATAAAAATTTGTTTGGGGGCCCTTAGGAAGGGTAAAGATTTCTTATAAGAGCGCACGTTGGGGGCCCCCTTGGCGCGGGGGCTCCGTATAATTGATACGGCAGATACGGCGGTAGCTACGCCCCTGGTCCTGTCTTAATCTTCAGTGATAAGTTAGATATCCTGAATCGGCATATTCGGCTTTCATTTCGGCAATGCGAGACGTTTTAGAGGAAAACTAATTATTTCAACTACCTAGGTACCTTTCTAAGTCACTCCTACAGCCGATATGATTTTATTTTGATGAAGTCTTCAGATATAACAGCTTATACGCAGATAGGCGATTGCTTCATAATAATAAATTGATAGGTACTACTTTTATGCAAAAACTTCGCTTTTCGGAACAGTTTAGTAGAAATAAATAGTTATTTCTACTAAATCTAGGACTGATTATTATCTATAGAGATAGATAATAATCAGTCTTAGATGCAATTTTACGATATAATTGTATATTGTGTAATAGGTACAAAATAGTATAAAATTTTTTGTCTTATAAATGAATAAAAACGGCTTAATTATTGTTATACCGTCTTTACCAGGGTTTACCCGGGTATAAAAATCATCTATGTTTCTCGCCTCGGTAGCGATTGAAGTTTTCCAAAAAAGTAATGGAAAAATAATTAATAATAAAAAGTAAAAAAACTAAAACCCAACTACGACAAAAAACGGCGCAGAAAAAGTATAAAAGAAGATTTTCAGAATACTGAACTGAACAAAGTTGCTAATGTAGTTGCAAGTAAATGGACACAGTAGACTCTACCAAGATGCCTTCGTTGTAAATTGACAATAATGTCATACAATACTATTCTGAAGTATGTAATATCCACTATGTAGAGATAAATTTTCATGTTTGGAAGTCACACGTTGTCAAAGTGCTACGGTGGATAGGTAAATGTAACGTGTGACTACGGGGTTTTATATTATACTAGCGGTCCGCCCCGGCTTCGCCCGTGGTACATATTTCGCAATAAAAGTTAGCCTATGTTCTTTCTCAGGGTCTAAAGATTATCTGTGCCAAATTTCATCAAAATCGGTCCAGTAGTTTATGCGTAAAAACCATACATACATACATACAAACCTTTCCTCTTTATAATATTAGTATAGATAGTATAATGTAGGTATATTAATTATAGTATTATATTAAGCGTGGTGGAATCCAACAAAAATCAAATCTTTAAATGATAATGTTTTAACTCATCCATGGAAGTTTATTTAAAATAATGTACATATTAATTATAAACCATAATAATATATCTCATGCGGATGATGTTTTTATTACGTTTTTGAATTACCAAAACATGAAATGTTTTTGTAAAGGTGCGGGACTTATTTTTAAATATGGCTGCTTTGTTCCGCCAACATTCTTATTAATACCTACATAATACATATGTTATTATAGTGTGTAAGTGAAGCCTCTGGATTTGCCTGCGATATAATACCTATGCGCAGATTCTGCAAAAACGCTGCTCTGTGGCGATAAATGGCCGCATTATATTAGAAAAGCACTCATAAAAAAATTGAAAGTTATAATACCTATAGCAATAGCTTGCCAAATATTCTAGAAGTGGGATCGAATATTTGTCATCATATTTCTACACTATTTTGTACATACATTTAAACTATACAATAAGTAGTTATATTTCTAATAAAGGAATGACATACAAAGCCCTTCCTTTAGTTTTGAATTCAATTAGTGATAGTGATAGGCAAAATTTTACGTTTATTAAAGGTCCAATACAAATATGCATGTATTTAACATTATCTAGTCATCGAATGCAAATAGAATTTTAATCTATTCATTACACATACTTATTCGTATGATATTCTATCATTATTGGTTTTTAAACGTTCATATATGGAATACAATGTCATAGAGTCAGGTCGTTGTGACTAAGTCGAATTGTTGATGTTTAAAAATGGAAATTCGAATTCCAAATTCAAATTCGTCAATTGAAAATTATTAATGCTGGCCGAAAACAAATAGTTATTAGTCATAAATGTTTGTGATTTTGCCGCCAATATGAATTTGAATGTAGTTTAAAAACATCAAATTGAATGAAGGAATGAATATACATACTTACGTTTTGGAAAGAATGTTCTCGAAAAACATGTAACAAACAAAACAAATATTATTTTATTATATTAATGCTTCAAGTATTAAAAATAAAACATTTACTACACAAGAAATGTATAGGTTAATTGAAATTCAGTAGCGATAGTTTCTACTCCAGATTTTTATCTATAAACTGTCTAGTGCTGTGACACATGATTGTCGATAGGTCTTACTCGATAGATAATATCGATAATAGTGAGAGGTCGATTAACCCAAAATGTTTACACAGATAACAAAATGTTGTGATATTTTATACAGATAAAAACAAAAGGTTAACCTTTTATGGTTTCGGCTATCTTATTTAATCTGCATGCAGTGTTATCTTATTAATTTTAATATAAATATATTGATACGATGCTTGCTTTTAGGGTTCCGTAGCCAAAATGGCAAAAACGGAACCCTTATAGTTTCGTCATGTCCGTCTGTCCGTCTGTCCGTCTGTCCGTCTGTCACAGCCGATTTACTCGGAAACTATAAGTACTACAGTGATGAAATTTGATGGGAATATGTGTTGTATGAACCGCTACAAAAATATGACACTAAATAGTAAAAAAAAGAATTGGGGGTGGGGCCCCCCATACATGTAACTGAGGGATGAAATTTTTTTTTTCGATGTACATACCCGTGTGGGGTATCAATGGAAAGGTCTTTTAAAATGATATAAAGTTTTCTAAAAAACATTTTTCTTAAAGTGAACGGTTTTTGAGATATCAGCTCTCAAAGTCGTAAAAAGTATGTCCCCCCCCCTCTATTTTTATAACTACGGGGTATAAAATTCTAAAAAAAATAGAGGTGATGCATGCTAATTAACTCTTTCAACGATTTTTGGTTTGATCAAAGTATCTCTTATAGTTTTTGAGATAGGTTGATTTAACTGTAATTTATTATATTTGCTGCTACGGAACCCTTTGTGCGCGAGCCCGACTCGCACTTGGCCGGTTTTTATTATTATTTATAATATTCCGAGATTCAGACTTGCACTTGGCCGGATTATTCGGCTAAGGGCTGATTTTTCAATTCTTGGTTATTATTAGGCGACCTTATGGCTACAGAGCCATCTCTTCTCTTCTCTTCTTCTCTTCCCAACCAAGGAAAACAATTATAAATTACGACGCCTATGTGTTTATCCAGAATATGTCTCTGTTCCAAATTTTCTGATCCGATCAGAGAGAATAAATATGTTTCTTCACAGCTCAAAATATTTTTGAAGTGAAACTGAAAAAAATTTAGTGTAACACTTTTTCGTTACGCGTGACATTTTTCCGTGGCTATAAAGGTCATAAAGAAGTTTCACTTCTTACGTGTGTACCTACACTAATACACGCACACATATTTTTCGTAGTAATGAATGAGTTCAAAAAAATTGTACCAGTTGTCCTTGTTTCAAACGAACTAACCTTGTCTATTGTACCTAAGGCTTTTCATTCATCTTTTGGAATCGTGAATCTTACAATGTTCTGATAACCTACGTTCTACCTACGTAGGTACCTATTTACATGGTTTTCAACCGACTTCAAAAAAGGAGTACGTAGTAAAGTAGTAGAATTCGATTGTAGTTTTTTTTTTATTTGGACGGGGTGAACCGATTTTGATGATTATTTTTTTGATTTGAAAGTTAGTGCCTTACTTACGGTTGGATCCAAATTTTTTCCAGATCTGAACATTTGAAGGCGGATTAGTGTTTTGTTAATTATGTAGATACCTACCAACATTTAAATATAATATAAAATATTCTCTCGGACTCGTAGTTCCTATGTCAAGCAAAATCGAACAAACAAAAGCTTCAGCTTTATAATATTGGTAAACCTAGATATAATTTTTTTACAAACACTCAATAAATTGACACACTATTTCGATAAAGCATTTATTAGCTATATTTAAAGTTTAAACGTATGAAAAATTACATAATTTCAAATGTAGAGGCGTGGCGAAGCGGCTAATTGGCGATATAATATATAGTCACAGTAGATTGGAGGTCGATAGATAAATGCGTTTATATCGATTTTATAAAGCCTTATAGTATTTATGGATTGAGAATAAAGAAAACATGCTTGGAACATAGTAGAATATAATATTTATTTGAACTCAACGACTCACGAAAGAGAATTGCAAAAATGTTTAAAAAGAACAAATGAAATATACACAGTAGTAATATGACAGTCGCGGATTGAAGTTAAAAAAATACACATTCGAATTTCAAATTCAAATTTTTCTCAAAAACAATAATTATCCATGCTGGCTGGAAGTAAATAATCAATACTTAAGTATTTAATTTTGCTCCTAATTTTGAAAATTTAAGCATGCACTAGGAATGTGTTGACTGTTGACATAAACCCAGATACACTATAACTTCAGCATGTACCAACACCAAAGAAAAAGTACTTTGCAAGAACTTTTTCTTTAGTTACATCATACATGCTGAAGTTAGTGTATCTGGGTGTCATATGTTACACCTTTTGTTGTGCTTCAGGCATAGGAAAATTATTAATAACACATATTCTATTTAATCCTTATAAAAATCATCTCAATTTGGAAAAAATTGCATAAGTTTCCGTTTAAAATTACAATTACCTACCTACCTACCTACAGTTAGCTTACAAAAAATATGTAATTGCATTTAATATAGGGCGTGTCAAACTAAAACCTAGTGTTGTTATTCTTAGAAATATAATGGCTGAAATAAACGTAATCTACATATTTGGAAATAGCTGTTGTAAGCGTAAATAGTGCAGCTGATTATGCATATAGGTACAATAAGATTAGGTATTTACCTAACCGGACCCAACTATTAGTGACGTGAGACGTCACACTAACTTGTAATTATTACGTATAAAAGATAAATTATTCACCAATTTTCCTTGTAATTTAACGTGCAATGGAAACTTCTGCTTGTCACTACATTTATATTCATGTTTATTAGCGTTCTATTTGAAATTTACAGTTTTTTAACAGACGTTTAAAATTGAATAAATTTAAACCATAAGACATTCAAACGTTCGGAATTTTGTATTTATAATGAGCGTCATTTTTGGACGTGATTTTTTTCGAACGAATTAGTTGCTTGTTACTTAGTGTGCAGGCGCGGCGACGCGTCGCAGTGCCGCCAACATTGACAGCTGTCAATCAGATTCAATATGGCCGCTGAGCCGGTTCCCGCCGAAGCAGGCTATCTTTCAAATCTGATGCCAGTCCAATACCAGATGTGTTAGATTGTTGCAAAGAGGCTGTATTTTGTTACTCGATTTAAAGATTAACCTAAATGTCAATGGCGAATAACGTTTTGATTTGACTACCTCAGGTTTCATTGACGTTTACGAAATCAATCAATTTGGCGATCAATCAAAATTTTTAAGTACTCTATGGATATGTCCACAGATTACGAATGATATTAATGTATTCATAAGGAACTTATTTTTTATGATAAAAATATCTTGATTTGTGTCTGATCCTAAATGTTATATTGTGGTGATTGTGGTCAAGATAATGCTTCTTTTTTCTTTGCGTTCTCTTTCTTATATATGAAATATTTTTCTTTTTTTCCTTAATTCGTCTTATCACGCCAAGTTTACGATTAATTTGTGATAATACTAATTTATTTAAGTTGACGCTATTTGCTAATAATCCTATCAATCTTCTAATCATTAAAATCTATGACTTTTTCACAGAACCTCGCTATCTATGAGTGAAAACAGAATGAAAATCGTTGATGTAGTTTTTGACTTTATTGCCCACAGAAAGACAGACATACAAACGAGGCAGACGACTTGTCTCTTATATTATGTAGTTCTATTTTTAATATTTTATAATATAAGCCAATTTATTTCCAGATACGCCACAAGGACGTTCGCTAGTGATGTGACACCATAGTGAGATAGCGTCCAGTCGACGCAGTGTGAGCTAGTGGTGTGATACATCGATATCGATAGTTTGTTACCGAATGAACACACTAATGCTGACGACTGGCTCAATTGATGATCAGCCCATGGACGGCAACATGTCTTTTTCGTCTTACAAGTAAGTAAAACACTAACAGTTACAATTTTTCGTGAGAAACATTTTTAGTCCATTGGGAAACCCTTTCACAGAACACAACTATAAATTAAGTTAATTAAATTAAATTTATTTTATTCTCATACTAAGCTATATGTATATTCGATAAACTATTAGTAACTAGCGGTCCGCCCCGGCTTCGCCCGTGGTACATATTTACGTTTTCTCCACATAAAAACCATCCTCGTACTTCAAGGAATATAATTAAAAAAGAATTATCGAAAACGGTTCAGCCGTTCTCGAGTTATGCGCTTACCAACACATTTTGCGATTCATTTTTATATATAAGAAGATATAGGTAACTTGGCAGTTTTCCAATATATCTGGATGTGAAGCAATCCTGTCTTACGTAATTTTTACAGCTTTAAATAGCATTTGAAAATGATGCCATAATTTTTTTACAAACATTACAAAAAAATTTTATCGTCAAACAAGCTTTGGAATAAGATATCAAACTCTGTTATAAATATGATTCCACACCACATACCTAACCAAAACCATAGACACGAACGCATGCTCATTGTCTTATAATTATATAATTACCTTGAATTTTAATTAAAATCTCTAGAAGCGAAACCAGTTGACAATACAGTACAGGATGAAGCCATTTAATCAAAAACACAAGGTAAAAACATTCGGTCAATCGAAACCAGAATTCAGATGAACATATACTTGGAAATCATGGTTTCGTTCCCTCATCGACAGCATTACCGTTTTAATTATGAACTTTTTATTATATTGCATTTATTAACTATTTATCTACTATTCCAATGTCACTATTGAATGCTGGTTAGACAAGATCTTCACTTATTAATTCAACTAAAACTGTACTAGGTATTATTATAGTCTATGATTATACAATAGTACCTATTCACTGCTACACTATTGCATGATGGAGCTACGTAAAGGTACTTTTAAGGGTTTAAATGTAGGTTATTAAAATCTTGCAAGTAATTTTGAGTTAAAGAAAGTTAATTTTATATCTACAGGGTGTCCCACTATTGGTATACTAAGCGCGAAGGAACTCGTAGTTTTGCATACACTGATCACGTAAAAAATACTTTAAAAAAAAATTACGTCCAAAATTTTTTGCTAAATTTTTCCTGAAAATCCATGTTTTCTTCTCTAGCTTCGCGCAGCCGGCATATATACAGCTTCTCTAATATGAGCATTTTATCTATGAAAACATAATCTTAAACGATAGCCCACGTGCTGGTGGCAAAGTTGGGCGGCTCGCTTGTTATGGGTGTACACATAGAGTTTTAAGAATTCATCTATTTGAAAAAAAATACGTCTGGAATTTTTTAATTATTTTTTACGTACTCAGCGTATGCAAAACTATAACCTCCTTTGAGCTTAGTATACCAACAGTGGGACACCCTGTATAGCTAGGTAGATACTAAAGTTATCCAGAAAATTCACGTCAATTGCACAATTATCTGTTATATAGGCGAGTTTTCAACATTAGTTAAAAATTTGAAATTTATTTTTTGTATTAACTACTTGGATAATGATTAACTGTATCTTGATATATCTTTATCGTAATAAGCAAATTTGGTTATCATAAAATATTTGGTTATTTATTTATTTAATCATTTATTGTACCACACCATTTAATATTACAATGTACAGTATAATATATATATCTGTTTGGATGCGAAGTACAAAAGGTGACCTTATCGCTTAAAAGCGATTTCTTCCAGGCCTATTACTGGTTATTACCTATTACACTAGAGTAGATAATTTTTGAAACAAAAAAAAATCGCAGTCGGATGAAACCCATTAGAAAAGGAGGGGAATACGATAAAAATGTAAGGAAAAATAAATTACGGTCAATCCGAGTTCGGGAAGCGGGAGGGGGGAGTTTTTAAGAGAAAAAAATGGTTTCTCTCGATTTCCAACAAAACTACAAGTCCTATAGAAAAAAGTTCAATGGCAAAGTTGTAGGTAATTAAAAGTTCTACAACTTTTGTATTCACAATTTTTTCACATAAACTAAAAATTTAGGTGAAAAATTCAAAAAACCAAGTTTTTGGTCTTTTATTTCTATCTACTTCAAAATTTATTTTTTTTCTACGAAATTTGGTGGAAACTTACTTTATTATGTCCCAAATACACTGTAATTTATTTGATTGAAAATATTTATTTTTTCGCCTTATTTTGAATTAATACCAAAAAAACAACCTAATTTTCAATCGAAAAGTCACCCGTCAAAATATCAGCTTTTTTCAAAAACTTGGGGTGCCTTTTATTCATTGAAATCTCTACTTTCATATGGTGTAAAAAAAATAAACACCACCATAGTAAATGTTCTCAGGAAATGCATACAAACAGTCTGAAAATTAGCTTTTACTAAATCAGGCACACTTCTCGAACTACCTGAAATGTTTTTATCGACATCATTTTGCTTTTGAATATGCTGTAAAATATTAAACTTAGAACAGATAATTATTTTTCTTTTGAAATATGTATTACCGAAAAGCCGATACAAGAGAAGATATAGAGTTCAAGAAGTGTGCCTGATTTAGTAAAAGCTAATTTTCAGACTGTTTGTATGCATTTCCTGAGAACATTTACTATGGTGGTGTTTATTTTTTTTACACCATATGAAAGTAGAGATTTCAATGAATAAAAGGCACCCCAAGTCTTTGAAAAAAGCTGATATTTTGACGGGTGACTTTTCAATTGAAAATTAGGTTGTTTTTTTGGTATTAATTCAAAATAAGGCGAAAAAATAAATATTTTCAATCAAATAAATTACAGTGTATTTGGGACATAATAAAGTAAGTTTCCACCAAATTTCGTAGAAAAAAAATAAATTTTGAAGTAGATAGAAATAAAAGACCAAAAACTTGGTTTTTTGAATTTTTCACCTAAATTTTTAGGTTATGTGAAAAAATTGTGAATACAAAAGTTGTAGAACTTTTAATTACCTACAACTTTGCCATTGAACTTTTTTCTATAGGACTTGTAGTTTTGTCGGAAATCGAGAGAAAACATTTTTTTCTCTTAAAAGCTCCCCCCTCCCGCTTCCCGAACTCGGATTGACCGTAATTTATTTTTCCTTACATTTTTATCGTATTCCCCTCCTTTTCTAATGGGTTTCATCCGACTGCGATTTTTTTTGTCTTTTCATTATTTTCAAAGGCTTCTACCCCAGTCTATATCTATTTGAAGCTTACATTTTAGGAGTGAAACATGATCAGATTTTTAGCGGTTAATCACATTTAGCATGAATCCTATAAAACTGTTACTGTTTAAAAATAGATATTTAATTATATATTTTACAAGATTTTAATTCCGTACATATTTAAGAGTCCATTTCCTCAGTTGACGTCACAGTGAAGTTAACGAACTTGAACGCTTTAAATTATTTGTGTAATTAGTAATTACGTTTGTAAATTGATAACTACAAAAAAGACGTATACCTACCTATATGAATTATTTTATAAAAATAATTTAAACAAGTTTATAGAAAAGCACGTTCCTGAAGATACACCATAAAACATTTGATTATAAACAACATAGATAAAGTATTAACCCTTTATTAGATTCCGAACGTTCAAGGCGCTATTTTATTTGCGGTTTGACAGTAAACTTTATCATAACTACATTTTGTGGCTTTTATTATATATTCCAATATTTCAAGAATCGATAGTAAAACCCCACAATTAAGTATAGTTCTAAACTGAAACGAATACGCAGCAATTACTGAACGCAAAAAGCCGTCGACCAATGAATTCGTCAGGCGGTTACAGTCCTCAATCGGGCACCTTTCATTTAAAAAAAAGAACCATACGCCATTTCATGTCAATTTTTGAATTATTCATTGTGCGAATGCGCGAGCGCATCGATTGATGCAAGCAAAAAGCGCGCGGCCGCTAATCTTCGACTCTCGCGTCTTCGACCCGCTGCCGAAACACTTAATATTCCGATAGTTTTTGCTGTCACGCTGTGCAAGGACATAACCGAGAATGCATTTATTTGATAAATGATGTTTTTTAGCAAACGCCAATCACGTGATTTTTTCACGTAATTTTTCGGTGTCAGTATTAAAAGCCTTTTGTTAGCAACGTGTGAGTTACATTCACAGCGTTGTTGTGTAAAAAGTTGCGTCGCTTCATTTTGAGCGCTATTCTAATTTTTGTCCGCAATGATGGTTATTACTTATTACATTATACGACCTATTAAGCGCAATAGAACGTTTCTAATTAAAGCTCTATATTATGATATGATTTCTAAAAAGAACTCGATCGTGCACATACTTGGTACGTTTTAATGATTGATTGAGCTTTTTGCACTGTTTAAATTAATAAGCTAAGATCTAAGTCGCAATTAAATTTATCTGAAATTCATTGTTACTTACCGTCAAGCCAATTACAAGTAACATTATGATGCTCGCTTGCAGAAAAAATATAGTATTCGAATTTCCGAGCGCTCATCCCCCGCGCCCGCACGTCCGCCGCGCCTCGACGCCGCGTCTCGACTGTACGTGATTGGTTTATTAATTAGGCGAATCATCATCGGGTTCCATTTTTAAAAATAGGCGGGATTCTTGCTGTGCGACTTTTCTTTTTAATTTTGGTCGGCGCTGAACGCAATTAGAGTTGCCAGTAAGCTTTTTGTCATAATTCCCTGTTGCGATAAAAGTTACTTAAAATTCTGTTTAACATAATATTTAATTAGTAGTGTTATTTCAAGAATTCCTTAATTCGGACGGGTATTGCTTCCACGCCAATTTTGTTCAAATAGAGTTTTAACTTCAGTTTATACATTTAATTTAAAACATTCAATCCATGTCGTGATGTATTCTGAAGATAATGATTGTGTGGAATTCGCTTGAGTTATTTCATACCCAAAAATTTCAATGATAAAAAAATAAGAATGGTCTAACAAGCAGACGAACCAATTAGCATTTAATATATGTACTTATTAATAAGTAATAACATTAAAACGCATACCTTTTTGTATTAAGTAAACATGCAGTATCTAATTTCTCTATCCACTTTATAAGTCTGTCCGCCAATACACCAAGAACGATTGATTGCTCATTAATGACACTAGAATTACTCGTCACGATCACATTAGTGTAATTTATCATTCGTGTCTCAGATGTAAGTGAGTTTTATCAACTTATCATTAAGTAGATTTCACTTTTAAACTAAACTACTAAACTAAACGTTTGAAACTAAATATAAAACTTGGAAATGTAAATGTACTACAAATTCATATTTTTCACATCGATAGTGATATCCTATAAAACTAATTGTTAGTTCGAATAATAATCATTATCGATTTTATAACTAAAGTACACTGAAGTAGTTGTAGCTGTAAGTTGTACTGTACAAGTACTGTACTGTTTGGTTACAGTAGACAAATATTACAAATGAGCATCACAAACACTTATAAAAGGATAAAGGTTTTAATTATATAAGACAGAAAGACACCTCTGCAAACACATAACTTGCAGATCAAAATAACAACATACTACCATAATTACAGTACGCAAAAACCATATAACCAGAACCAAACTAGTGTCAAAGTAAAACCCCAAAATGTTCGAGGTCACCAAAAAGAAACAATCCGGTCCCGAGCTATGCCTGTGTACCGTTAGAATACCTTTGTGTCTTAAGACGAACTAAAAAACCTGAAAACTATTCCAATTGCCAGCCACGGGAATCCGTTTTGTCTGTCGTGTATGTTTGTTTGTTTTTAATAACAGGCGTTTATTAGCTTCGAATGTATGTTTCTTAGGTTGTAAGAGCAACTATGGAGTTTCTTGCCGGTTCTTCTCCGTAGATACTGCTTTCCGCATCGGTGGTAAATGTTAAAAATATGTACCTAATGACGTTTCAAAAGTGCTTCTAGAAGAAGTCTAATTGAATAAATAAATGTTTGAGTTTGAGTTTGAGTTAGGTACCTATGTAATGGATCCCTTAGACGCGATTTTGAACTTTAAACGGACAGATTCAATTCAAACTTTGTACACTTATCAAGGCAGTGACAATACAATAATTTCATGAGTTTAAGCGTATTTTTAAGTTTTTTGAACTATATTATTTAGGGCCGATTTTTCAATGCTTGGATAAAACTTATCCGTCCAATAAAGTATTACACGATGATATTAAAATGTCACGTTAACTGTCAAATACGGGCAATTAGAATACGTTTTTAAAATGGTAGTTTTATACATTATTCTATGAATAAGTTTTATCCAAGCATTGAAAAATCGGCCCTTATAATTATTACACGTATGTTGTGACAGAAATTGTATTTACAGGTTGTCCAAACTAAGAGATAACCTTGAAATTGATTATAGACAGTTACAGTTATAGTTATGGCCATTCAGAAAAAAAAACGTCTCTCATAAGTAGTACATAACTCAAGATAAATATTAAAAACATTCATCAACATCAATGTAAAATGATGCGTAAATAGTTGTCGAAGCAGTCTCCAGCTAGTCACATTCAAAAAGTTGCAATGATGAAGATTGCAACTGCAAGGAAGAAATGTAAAGGTAGATTCGTTGTGTTTAATTTAGGATGCTATATTGTCTGTAGAGATTTCCTCTGGAGAATCTGTTATCATAGGAAGCTCTTTTTCGAAATTTCCATATATTTTTCCTGATAAATATAAATAAGTATATAAAAATTAATAAAAAAAAATTAAATTAAATAAACGCAGAACTAGATCATTAAAACCATTATCCCTACCTACAGTAGATAAAAAGATTAAAATCTTATCAACTTCTTAAACAACTTCATTTAAAGCTTAATATTTTTATAATAATTCAGTTAACAGTGAAGAAATTAATTTGAACTATCCTTTATAATAATCCTTTATTTTTTAGAATAACTCTTTTAACAAGTTTGTAATACTCACGTCATGAAAACTGCCTGCGTTCACCAGTTCATTCACTGCTGTTATTGTTTGCAAAATGTTGAATACTGGCGCATATCAAAATGATAGTTATATCTATTAGATTTTCAGACATGCCGAAACCCTCCCATAACTCGTCGGCCACCAAAAAGAAGTCACATACGCATAAAATCGAAAGTTACAGTCGAACGATGCTATCGCAAAATTATTTCCAATTTCGCCGTTTTGCGTCTCCGTTCCGACATTTTTTTTTGTTTATTTTATCCCTCCTTGGCCGTCGGACTCACTCCCATAAATTATAGTTCGGTAGCTCTCTTAAAGAGGTTTGGATTTTGTTATTTTTGTTAAGCCCGCTGAAGAATTTATGTTCCTGTCTTACTTAGTGGTCAGCCGACCTGTCTTTGAAATATTCTGTACGCGGCTGTTACCTGGTATTGCGTTAATGTTTGCTACTATTTTGAGGAATTCGGGTTTAAAGAGATATGAGAAATAAAGAATGGAAAGTTTTGAGTAGTTTCTCTAGTCGAAGTTTCGCAGGATTATAGATGTCGTTATTATAAAGTTGTGTACCGTTGACGTTGTTTTAAACGACATTCCTTAAAATATGGAGTTTGTTTACGTACACTATCGTAAATAATTTAATGTAAGTAGGTATAGTTTGATTTACCTCGCTGGATTTTTAAATGATTTTTTAGAAACGTAAATCCATTCCAATCTAACGAGGAATAGATTCATACAACCAGAAATATACTGTGAAAATTAAAAGATATTATTAAGTATTTGTGACTCCAACGACAAAAGACTTGAGATCTGAATCCCTGCCAATTTTCCGTACCAATTATTATTTATAGATATTTACACTTGTCTCATAGATTTTATGTAGTTTTACACCGATATTTAGTAAATATTATAGTAATAAATAACGAAAGATAAATGTGAGAATATATTGTACTGCTAAGCTGCGCCTCGTGGTTTTACCCGCAGTGCTCCGCTCCTGTTGGTCTTAGCGAGATGATTGTATAACCTATATCCTTCTTCGTCTTCCTCGATAAATGGGCTTTCTAACACCGAAAGAATTTTTCAAATCGCACCAGTAGTCCCTGAGATATGCGCGTTTAAACAAACAAACTCTTCAGCTTTATAATATTAGTAAAGAAGTATAGATTCTTCAACAGTATCTACTTTAATATATTTAACTATCTGCAATATAGTGAACTTTTTAAAATGTTGTTACTTTCATAGACAAATTATCATGTAAAGTATAACATAACCTTTATCCCTTTAATGTTACGAGGCCACAGATTAAAAAAGAAAAGCCTCAATGAAATATCGACGCGAATTATCAGCTGATCTTAATACGAGTTGAACGTAATCATTGAAATAGAAAGCTGTGGAGACGATGTTGGTGCTAAAATAATTTCTAATTTTGATATACCTAGTCTATTTTTTTTGTTAAAGGGCTATAAAATAATATTGCCAGAAAGAGAAATTTCTATATTAAATCATTGCATTGGGTCCATAAAGAAAAATATATTTCCAAGTTCAACTAATTCGACATTCTCACAAATTTGACAGCTGACAGATGGCTCATTAAATTTAATCCTAAATTTAACATTTAGATTAAAAAATACTGCGCTTTTTATACCTCACATGCAATGTGGCATTCATAGAAATTCTTAAAAGGCAGATGGATTAATATCATTATAATATAAATAAATAATTAATACATTTTTTGCGTATCCATAGTTTTGTTCGGTGTTTTTTTTTTGCGATAAAGGAAATTAGTTCGACGGGTCATCAAATTAGGTTTCAAATTCTTGTGAACTTGTCGGCTTATTGTGACGTATTTGAAAGTGGCTTCATACGGGAAGCGATTTGTGCTTTTTATCTTGTAGAGTATAGATAGTATCATATTACCTGTGCTTATTAGTATTGATTGTTGCATTTATATTCTTTGAACATAGGCATAAGTTCGAAGTTAAGTTTCGAATTTTATCAAAATTTGATAGATATTGCATATGTAGCAGTCTATGAGTTAGGAAAAGAATTTGTTAGAGTACATAATAAATAATAATATATTTTATTTACATTATGTTTACAGGTCTCGTTCATATTCCTAAGTCTGAATTCTTTGGTTTTCGACGTATTGATATTTGAGATTTAATATTATCAGCACTCAACAAAAGGTCCTTAATTATATGATACGTTTTTAACTATTTACGGATCAACAACTACACTAATTTCAACCTGTGAAATATAATAGGTAGGTACATATAGATTTTTAATGAATGTGGAAAATTTTGTCACGGAGTGGTGATTTGAGTCTCTTCGCCGTTTTGTAAATGTAATGTTTGATTTAATTTATTTCTACATCCCAGTTTATTTATTTAATTTGTCATTTCTTTACGAATTATAATTATTTTTTTAACTTTAATTGTAGGTATACTAGCTTTTCGCCCGCGTCTTCGTCGTCGTCGTCTTAAAACGTATCCTATGTGTTAATCCAAGTTACCCTCTATATGTGTGCTAAATTTCATTATAATCGGTTCAGTAGTTTATGCGTGAAAAAGATACAACATACAAACCTTTCCTCTTTATAATGTTAGTATAGATAGTATAGATAAGTACAAAACGCAGCTCGTCTGAAAGGCCTTTACCAAACCAGTTGTCCACGTTACACAAATGCCAATATATCACAACTATCAATAATGATTAGTCAAAATCGTCAAACCCGCTCCGTTTCAGTTGGAATTGATCACTGATCTTAGATTATCTTTAATTTATGACTCGAATCGATCGTGGTTAGAGGAAATCGGAAATGAAATCATTTTAGTATTAAGATTATAATTAAATAATTATAGTGTAGGGAGAAGACATAGGCAAGGGTAATTAAATTATTGTTATGACAGGAGTATCTTAAATCAAGTAAAAAAAACTAATTTTAGTGAAATTTGGAGTAACGATATTTAATTTTTTAACGAGCCACGCCAAACATGAAAAATAATGTAAGTTACTAATTACTATACACCTCTGAAATGGCTGCACCGATTCTGATGAAACTTTTGTAGATCTGATAATCGGCCAATATCCATTTTTCATACCCCTAAGTGATAAG
This sequence comes from Colias eurytheme, assembly GCF_061535395.1. Taxonomy (NCBI): domain Eukaryota; kingdom Metazoa; phylum Arthropoda; class Insecta; order Lepidoptera; family Pieridae; genus Colias; species Colias eurytheme. The sequence goes on from NC_143004.1 coordinate 3,434,879, forward strand.
AGTAAGGCAGAACATCGTTTGCCGGGATAGGTAAACGATAAATATATTTTTCTTCTTGAACGCGATGAATATGCTTTTAGTTAATTATTTTAATTTCACGGAAAGTCACTTGTTATAATATTGTATAAACGAAAAATGCATAGTCGTAATTAAAATAGGTTAGCTGTTATCAGATGCATTTCTTATCATATCAGGGCAACGACGTCCTTCTGTCGCAGATTTGCAATATCACGTGCATGCAGTTTTGATATTATATTTATAGCTATTAAAAAGTAGTAATGTTTTGACAAAGGAAACATGTAGAAAGTGTGGAATAACATTTTTTGCAAATCGTCTTCTAGAATAGGGGTTTTGAATTTTGGTGATAATTTGCACTAATTTGTTTGTATTAGGTACTACGTAATGAATATAACATTATGTAGAATTATTAAAATTTAGGGATATTGTGAATTGTATCAGATAGAGGAAGGAAATTGCTGTGAGCGAACGTCATTATATATCATACCTGTGGTAGGTAATTGAAATATATAGAATAGATAAATAAATAAACAGTTGCGTCAAAATTGTGCCAAATTATTTTTTTGCGCAATTTTGTTATATATACCTTTTGCCTTCTACTCATAATTAAGAAGATCCTGACATACAAACTATGAGAAAGAAAAAATTATAAAATGAAGGATGATGATCATTTTCCTGTCCAATAAATCATCGTTTTATACGAGATTCCTAAACGACCTTAAATCAGAACCGAAAAATAAACAACATGCAATAGAAGCTAGCTAGTATTTGATATGCTCCATTGCACATGATAAGCCCTTATCAAGATGCTTATCAGTCATGCACACGGCAATGTTTGTGTGCACCTTTATCTATGTTCGCAGAATCTGAACGTCTGTGGCCGTTTTTTTATCTTTTTATCGGTTTTCTAATAGTTTTTTTATCGATCTTGCCGATATGGTCACGCAATTTCTAAAATGCAACGTGCGAATGTGGATTTTTTATTATTGCTGGCAATTTTGTTAAACGTGTCTTGAAGTGTGTGTAGCAATTTGTAGATGTATGTATAGCTAATACCTGGGTTCGCCTACAATCGTTTAGTAAAATTACAAAGATTTGTTATTACTTTAAATTATTAAAGTCTATAAAGCAAAAACGGTTTTGATAAAATATCGAATACCGATTTGATAAGATTAACGTTTATGGGCAGTTTGGCGAAAGTTTTCTATTAAATAAGTGCTTGCTAAGATTTCATGATATCATGATATTATTATTAAACAATAATATAATGAAATAAAAAACAATCGCAAATTTATAGTGATAAATATAAAAAAAAAACATGCATGTATCTTGAATGTAACGATAAAAAAGCAACTAAATTGCCTAAGATAATAATGAATGAATGAATATTATTCACACTTTTAATTGGGGATTCCTTTAATTAATAAATAAAAAAACCATTTTACTATGATTATATAAATTCAGCCTATTTCACTAACATCGCTATTTCGTACTAGCGTTGTTCCTCGAAACGTATGTTTGTAACAACTCCCTGTAAACTTATGAGCTCCTGGTATGTTGTTGATCGGAGACAATGCAATGTTTGCCAGCGCTATAAACAGACAGACGTATTTTTCTTAATAATAGTTATATTACCTCAGTGTTTGTAATTTGCGGAAGCGTTAAGGTTATAATCTATTTATTTTTTTGCATCAACTAATAACTAATTTGTTTCTTTCTTCCCTTTCTTCCCATATCAAAAAACTTGAAAGAAAGAGAACTAATTATGAAATACCTTTGTAGTTCTTTTGCTACTACGATTTCTTCCTACGCAGTACGAATGAAATTTAAGATATCTAGAGAAGGCTTTTACGAATAATTTTATTGCCTATTTCATTTCTTACAAAAATTCTTTGCACAATATACAAAGTAAGTAATAGCTTTTCCCATGTAGTTTTCCCTGTTTACAGTTCACATAAATTTAATAAAAGTAGAAAGTCATGATATTTTACTAAACAATGCTATACTTTTCATACACGCATGTCAATGTTCAGTACGAACACTATAGATATATTCGAATAAAGAATTTGAATTAAAACATTGCTAGGACAGTTCGGTACAACCATTGAAACTCGAGGAAAACAATCAGTTCCATTGACCTTACCGACAGAAGTGAATCATCAGTGATGCATCAATTTCGGAATTAGGAAGTAAATCGATTGTGAGAGAAGAATCGACTGCTGATCGAGTTGCATTCGAGATCGTTGTCGGAACGCTGATACGCGTTTGTCAACAATGGTTATTGTGTTCAGTTGTTTGATAATATTCACATCACCCTGTGATTATTTGAAAACAGCGAGCGTGGAGAAAATTTTGTCGAGTTTAGCGTGGTGATTATTCATAAGTAAGATAAAATGTTTTAAGTAAAATAAAACGAAAATATAATTAAATATACATATATACAAAGGTGATTGATATAGTGATCTATCAACGCACAGCCCAAACCACTGGACGTATCGGGCTGAAATTTGGCATGCAGGTAGATGTTAGGACGTAGGCATCCGCTAAGAAAGGATTTCCCGAAATTCTTGCGGGAACGGGGAAAAACGGGGATGCACGTACAAAGTCGTGGGCGGAAGCTAGTTAAATATAAAAGCAACGCAGCAACTTTACAATTTGAATGAATATTGTTTTTATTCGAAACATAAATATATGAAACCAAAGGTTTCAGTGAAGGAGGTTGTTTTGAATATTCATAGGTAGTTTTCCTCAAATTTATTTTAAGAAACTAGAAGAAAGACCCTAAAATATACGTCTTCGTCTTTCGAGTGGAAATTTTACCTATCAAATTTATTTAAATAATACATACTGTGTAGTAAGGTAATCTACATGTTATAATAATGCAAAGAAAGATTAGATGTTTTTCAAAGCAATTAAGAAAACAGAAAACTGTAAAAATAGTTGTTTTCTATTTATAAAAGACTATGAAAATATTATTATTTGTATAAAATTGTTTAGATATATCGGAATGCGAGTTTTCTAATGGCATGTGTATTGTTTACATAAATATGAAAAAAACAATAGCTAGGCGGCCATGTTTACTTTCTCATGTAATAATAATGATGATAGAATAAGAATAACTGATATATTTTATAGATTCACTGCATTATAAACTTATGCTTGTGAGTTGATAAAAGTTTGTAGAGGGAATAGATATAAAGTTGATCTCTGAGGTGATCGAATTATCAGTTTACAGTTTAGAAAGGCTTTGAAGAATATATCTTTGACTAAGTTTTACGTAGGTAATTTTAATATTTACCGTAAGTTTACTTATTGATCATTTCCTAGGTTTATCTACTAACTATTTTATTATTATTTCACATATTTTATAACTCGAAATCGATGTGCCAATAATTTTCAAATAAGAACTAAAAATATTAACACACATAAAATATAAAGTATGTACTTAAATGGAAAAGTGTTTTTTTAATTGGCTTTAAAACAAATTGAAAAGAAAACAAACATCCTTCAGATAATTTTTCTCGCGTTCGGAATCGAATCCACAATTTTTGGCGCCAACCTCTAAACCATCATTTATGATGACGTACGCGTAGCTAAAAATGCGCCGCATAAAACCATTGAGTTGCTATACGTAGTAATAATACCTCAATGCATTAAACAAATAATTTACAATATACTTAAAAACTAATTGGTTGTACTAACTCGTAAATTACAGATAATAAGTGGACATAAAGCATCGTGGGTCATGTCAAATAAATTGACAATATTATTTGACACTTGTAACAAGCTGAACTTTTTAAAATTTTTAAACGTCGTTTGTTATTTTTCATATAATATAAAGTATGGGGCAGATGTATTACACATCTGTATCAGATGGTTTGAAGCAAATAAGTGTTGTGTACCCAGCTTTAAATAATTTTATTTATTAGTAGAATTGATGTCAATGTGATAATAATTAGCTACTTGCCTACTTGGCGACGATCTTGTAACTTTATAACATATAGAACGACGACTCAATAGACTTTTGAGTTTTCTTATGTTTATCAGAAGACTAGCCGTGCCGCGCGGTTTTTCTCGAAGCGAACTCGCTGCAGGCAAAAGCATGTTTTGTAGAATACTAGCCTTGCCTTGTGGTTTTTCTCGCGGACGAACTCGCAGACTAAAGCAAACATTTCTAAGTTTATGTGTTATTCTGGTGTATAAGCTGCATCACTACTGCATAAGTATCATCAAAATTCGTTCTGTGGTATTTACCTGAAAGAGTTAAACAAACATCCATATATCCATCCATCCATACATATTACATATCTACACAACTTTCGCGTTAATAACAAAACAATTTAGTAGGACCCTTTCAGTATATTGTCCCGGAAGAATTCCAACCAATACCCGCGGCCCCATCATTAACGCGGCTCGACGGAACACAGTGGGGTTTTAGTCGGTAAGAATCCGACATAACCCACGGCTCCTTCCCTGAGGGCCGTGGGTATCTTTGGAAGATTTCCCCGCTTAAAAAAAAGGACCCTTTCAGTATGAAAAGCTAAGAAAATTCGCAGATAAGGAAAATTTCTAAAACCCTAAAAGGTAACTGTTAATTAACCTTCCTCATTTGACATTTTGTTTAAAGCCTAGAAATAAGTAAATTAATATACAAAACTAATAATAATACAGTTCTATTAAATATTAAAAACTATAGCTTATTACAATAATATGATTTATAACATAATCAAACTAAAAATTGCAAGTCCTTCACACTAATCACATATTTATTAGCATATTATAATCATAATTACGACCATTAAATTCCCAGTTGCTATCGATAACGCATGTGCACTGCATTGTGACGTCACTAAAAGGTGGTGACGTTTACGTAATTATTGGTGATGTAAGGAGCTTTATCGGTTTACGTAAAACATAAACTTAGTATTATTAGTAACTATCTTTCAGCCTGCGGCTTCGCTTGCTTTGTCTAAAACCTAATTAATTATGAAACCTTCCTCTTGAATCACTCTATCTATTTAAAAAAAACGCATCAAAATCCGGTGCGTAGTTTTAAAGATTAAGCATATGCATAGGGATACAGGGAAAGAGAAAGAGGCTTCGTTTATACTATGTAGTGATGTAGTGTTTTGCCTGTTTTAATCTGCCTACTTGGGGTCATCACTTGGCCAGCCTGAACCTTCAGAGGAGGCCTGTGTCCCTGCAGTGGGAACAGATGATGATAAGTACAAGTTGTTCTGGGTTAATGTGGGATACAAACAAATACAGCTGCATTATATTTTCCGCATTTTTCAAACCCTATTTCAATCCTATTTGAAAATGTAGCTTTGTTAGAAATCTTATATATAAAATTCTCGTGTCACAATGTTAGTCTGCATACTCCTCCGAAACGGGTGGACCGATTCTCATGAAATTTTCTGTGCATATCGGGTAAGTCTGAGAATCGGCCAACATCTATTTTTCATATGTACCACGGGCGAAGCCGGGGCGGACCGCTAGTCATAGTATAAATTTTAACCAAATCCAATGCGAAACTTAGTATTAAGGGATAGGACGTCTGTATATTGTGTGGTTGTTATTATTTCACACAAAAACATCATATATTGCAACTGAAATTTCATACAGAGAGAGATAAAGAAAGATAAGATGGGATAGATCTTAGCATTTAGAATAGATACCTACAAATTTACCAACCAATAAAGCTAGGAATCACTTTAGGCATTATTATTATTTAATTTTTATATAATATAGCTCTAAAGATACAATTGCATGTCATCCGACTATTAATAGATAATATTTATTATAATAATTCATTGCTGTGCAAAAAATAGTTTACGAATTGAATCATAAATTATTTTTTACTTGACACTGAAAATTTTACGATAATTTATACTTTAACCCCCTTTGCATTATAATTACCCCGTAATCCTTTTCCAAGATTTTCTCTATCTAAAAAACAGAAAAATTCAGAAAAACTTGATCAATAATTTTATGAAACAAAATTTCTATTCATCCATGCAAATTTTGGATATTTAATATTTATCCATACTTTAAAAAAGCCGCTTCCATTTCAAACTCTTTATTTTTCAATAACATCGATTATAAATCCCCTTTTTCACAGTCTGTTAAAAAGAGAACACATTATGGCAATAAAGTGATTCCCACAGCGGCGCTTGCGTTCTCAGAACGAGCGGTGTCGAGTGAGGCGCTAACTTTCATATAAATTCGGAATCGCTTCTTGTGAGGTTATGATTACCTGGTACTTGTCTATGTGGTAGGTTGTATCGGGTTTTACTTACGTTGGAGTAAATAATAGATGATATTGTTCTAAATTTCATATAAATTCGGAATAGCTTCTTGTGAGGTTATGATTACCTGGTACTTGTCTATGTGGTAGGTTGTATCGAGTTTACTTGCCTATTAAATATATTATAATAATAAATAGGTTTGTTGATTGGTAGAATGATAGTGGAAGTCTTGTGGAAGTTAAGTTTTCTTCAATTCAACATTTTGAATACTTCCCTGAAGGATTCGAATACACCACCTGACGCAAGAACACATTCTCTAGGCAATTTGCATAACACTTACAAAATTAACACAAAATTATTTATACGCACCTCCGTAGAACAATACCATACATCATGTCAGAGAATCTTCAATCTTCATATTTCTTCAAATGCAATTCTTCTTTATCCTCATTACAACTTCGTTTGTGCAAAAAGAAACAACAAATTACGCAGCAAAACTTTCCACGGTGAATTCCGCAAAAGTGCAATTCAAAGACGCGTCTCTTAGAAACCACCTAAGTCGAGCTCCTATTCCGTCGTCAATCGATTAGCTGTAAAGATAAAACGTCTCGAGTTACCGCCGTTTCCTCATATCGTTGCTGATACCGGTATACCGGCGAAATGACACCGATGACGTTCTGAATTCCACCGATACGCAAAGCTCGGATGCACTAGTTCTGCATTATACCTAATATGAGCATTGAGCATAGTACATTGTAAACATGGTTCTATCGTGTTACATTACATGCATTTTATATACCAGAGTATTTCGCGTATATTCTGGTCTAGTAGGATTGAGCATAGTGTAGTGTCATAAATGATTTCAATAAAAAAAAATTATTAACTTCACCAGGTCAAAACCTAATCGTTATTAAATAAATTGACACCGAATATATTGGTTATCCATCTACTTTTACATACGTAGACCTATTGACGTTTTTATTTATTACATAATATATTACATATTAAATTATCCCCTTGCTATCAGACTTCATTTTTCTACACATTTTAGCATTGCAACTAAACCTTTCTAATGAACAATCTCTTCCACAGTATGATGGACTCCGGAGGCCCCGGCATCGGGTCTCCCCCCACCTACCACAGAAGCTACGAGCAATACGTCCAAGGGGCTGTTGAAAACAGCACAGACTCCGCGCAGGACCAGACCAGTCCAGAACTGGTGGTCTGGTCGACGCTGCCTTATGGTCTGGACTACAGGACGCAATACGACTACAGGAATCCTTACGAATCTAGAGATTTCTCGACGCAGCAGTATGCTAGAGCGCCGTTTACAACAAAAATGGGGCAGGCCAAAGCGCTCAAAGAGGCCAGGATACGTAGACCCATGAATGCCTTCATGGTGTGGGCGAAGGTGGAAAGGAAGAAGCTGGCTGATGAGAACCCGGATCTGCACAATGCTGATTTGAGCAAAATGCTAGGTGAGTGCTTTTCTATTTTGTCTAAATATATCAACCATTTTAAGACAGTTAATTTATTTTATACTAACACATATTTATAACTAGTGGTCCGCCCCGGCTTCGCCCGTGGTACATATTTCGCAATGAAAGGTAGCCTATGTCCTTTCTCGGGTATCAAAATATCTCCATACCAAATTTCATGCAAATTGGTTCAGTAGTTTAGGCGTGATTGAGTAAGAGACAGACAGACAGAGTTGCTTTCGCATTTATAATATTAGTATGGATGTTTTAGATAGTTCGATGAAAATGTATAGTTGTAATATTTTGTAACACGTTTAAAACTATTTTCAGTAATACATAGTTTGATTTATCTGAGAATTACCATATTAAAATATTATTCAATACGGTAAGATTAATAGTTTTTAGATATACTTTACTTAAAAGTTGTATCTTTTACATACCTTATCAGAAATTAAGATTATTTAACGAAGAAGACGAAAGAATTAGCAGTTCACAATAAGATACACAAAGCTACTTATACACTTACTAGCTTTCCGCCCGCGGCTTCGCCCGCGTTTTCAGAGAAAACCCCGCATAGTTCCCTTTCCCGTAGGATTTCCGGGATAAAACCTATCCTATCTCTCAAGTTGGATCGAACTGCACATGGTGTGCGAATTTTATTATAATCGGTTTAGTGGTTTAGGAGTCCATTGAGGACAAACATTGTGACACGAGATTTATATATATACTAAGATTATACAACTAGCCTTTCTATAAAATTGAACACACCAAATAATATTAAAAGCCATACATACTATGGTTATACTAAATATTTCGTTCATAACCGCCCAAGCTACATGAGTAAGCATAAAAAGGCAATCTTATTTGAATTTCAAATGTAACAAACGCCTTGTTACTTCATTTACAATTTGGTTATTAATCTTAACATTTTATACATAAATGGAATTGTCTGTTTGTGATTGAACAAGAAAGTAAGTGAAATTTAGATTTTAAAAATGTACATATATAATTATAAACCTTCATTATAAAATCTTAAATCTGGACTAAATTTATATAATATATAGGTACCTGGCGTTGATCTGCCAGAACATACTTAGGGGGTATAAAAATTGTCAAAAAACTATTTTCAGACACCTATAAAATATAAACTAAAAATTGATAAAAAGCTGTTTAGGATGAATTTGAAAACATTGTGACACAAGATTATTTATAGTATTAATTAATTATTATTCTTACATACAGGGTGTCCCAAAACTCAACGTCAAGCCAAAACAGGGCGATAGGATTGATTGTAACCATCATGAGAAAAATCTGAAAAAAAATCTATTCCATGCAGTTTGAAAAATATGGGCATTTAAGAAAAACCTAAAAATTTGGTCAACCTGTAACTATTTTTCGGTTATTTTGGTTAATTTTTATTATTTTTGTTCATTTAAACTTTGGAACCGTAACCCTAAATAACATTTCTAGAACCACAGTCAAAAATAATGACACAATTGCCCCAAGTTTCCTTGAATTGAAGACTATTTGTTAAACTATGAATTTAAAATTTTCAAAATTTGTCGACTTTGACGGCCCCTCCTTTAAAAAAAATGTACTAGAGTATCTTGGCAAGTGCCATTAAAAGTTGGCGCATTTAATCAGGATTGTAAAATAGTACAATACTTGTTAGTTTCATACTAAAAAAAATGAATGAAAAAATAAAAACCTCAAGTAACCCGATTTTTGCTAACCCATTTTATTTAGTTAAAATGTTTTTCATTCGCACAAACTCTTTGTAGGTTCTTAGTTTTACGGCAAAATGATGAGAGAGATGGATAGTGGACATGTTTGCCATGAGTGAGCGAGACAGATAGTGACGCCGTTTCGTTCCGATCGTGTTTAGTGCAAGTAAGAGATTTCCTTGACCAGGAATATCCGGGAAGGTGGATTGGACGTTCAGGCACTATCTCGTGGCCAGCCCGTTCCCCAGATTTAAATCCCCTGGATTTTTTTATTGGGGCGTTCTCCAAGAAAAAGTTTATTCAAAGCCCATTGAGCGAGTAGCCGAGCTGCGTGAACGAATTTCTCAAGCTGCTGAGGACACCAACTCTCGAGGATATGCCCGGCTAATAAGTAAATCTTTTTTAAGAAGATGTAGGGCGTGTATTGAGGCTGATGGTAAACAATTTGAACATTTATTGTAATAAAAAATGTTATTTCCCTATCTGACTTTTATTTCAATAAACCTAAAGTAAACTAGGTCAAGATTTTTAATTATTTTTTTAATTTTACTTACTTTTGTTGACTTTGGTAAAAGTGGCGTCACTATCTGTCTCGCTCACTCATGGCAAACATGTCCACTATCCATCTCTCTTATCATTTTGCCGTAAAACTAAGAACCTACCAAGAGTTTGTGCGAATAAAAAACATTTTAACTGAATAAAATGGGTTAGCAAAAATCGGGTTACTTGAGGTTTTTATTTTTTCATTCATTTTTTTTAGTATGAAACTAACAAGTATTGTACTTTTTTACAATCCTGATTAAATGCGCCAACTTTTAATGGCACTTGCCAAGATACTCTAGTACATTTTTTTTAAAGGAGGGGCCGTCAAAGTCGACAAATTTTGAAAATTTTAAATTCATAGTTTAACAAATAGTCTTCAATTCAAGGAAACTTGGGGCAATTGTGTCATTATTTTTGACTGTGGTTCTAGAAATGTTATTTAGGGTTACGGTTCCAAAGTTTAAATGAACAAAAATAATAAAAATTAACCAAAATAACCGAAAAATAGTTACAGGTTGACCAAATTTTTAGGTTTTTCTTAAATGCCCATATTTTTCAAACTGCATGGAATAGATTTTTTTTCAGATTTTTCTCATGATGGTTACAATCAATCCTATCGCCCTGTTTTGGCTTGACGTTGAGTTTTGGGACACCCTGTATATTACGAAAATGACATAATAACTTGTGAAACTTTAAAAAACTGTTGAAAATACAAAATCGAAGATACAATTTCCGGAATACATATAATTTATTGAGTTTTTTCAATGCACAAGTGAAAATTGTTCATGGAATATCACTTCATGCTGTTTACAATACAAAGGTAATATATCCAAATAACTGACGAATAAAATCAATCCTTAACCATATCAACACAGAATACAATTTCGTTTAAACTGAACATAAGGCCCCGTTGGTTAAAAAAACTGAATCTTTAACAAATAAATATGCATTATATTAAAGAGTGAAAAGTTATAATTAATTAGGTGAGTTCAGCCATAATAGGAAATCGGAATAAAACAAAAAATATGCAAAAACATTCACAATAATACAATCATACATTCTTTAATCGTAAAAGGGTAGTGACAACTTAATTAGTGCCTGATTATTGAGGTTAAGTATATATTTTAATTGTTTTTTGTATGATCGCTTTGGTATTGCTACAAAGTTTCATCGAAATCGGTTCAGCGATGGTGTAAAAATGCATCAATACAATGTAATCATTGTAAATAAACATTCATGTAGTCATGTTAATGTTTACAATGTTATTTTTATATATTAAGTAAAACATTTAACGTATTAATATAATAAAAAACAATACAGTTGATTTTTTAACCTATTCGTAACAGAAAAACTAGCTAAAAAGTAAAAACCATTCAGTTTTTGTTTTAAACTACATAATATATTATTGAGCGAAATATGCTCAATAACATAATACATATAAATTTTGCTACGTTAAATTTATAATCATAGTTACCTCTTTTTATTGAGCGAAGTATGCTCAATAGTACGTATACAATAATAATTAATAACACAATTTTGCTTCGTTAAATTTCATAATCATCTCTTTTTAAATAAAACACTATAAGAAAAATATGAATTTGCCTTTTTGTGTAGAGATCTGAACAGATTATAACATTTACCTCATTTTAAATTTTATCCGCAACTAAAATAAGACAAGCTCAAAAATGGCTGAGCCAAGTTTGGTCCAATTTTCGAGTTAGTAGCCAAATAAAAGTATAGTTATAATTTGAAGCCGACCTTTAAAACTTTCACCCGAAGTGTAGGGGACACGAACTCGACAATCGTACAGTCATGTGAAAAAGTTTTTATGATATTTGTTTGATAATAATTAATTACAGTTAGACCCAATATAAAGAGACTAATTTGAACAAAATTTATTTAAAAAAAAATAGTTACTTCGGAACACTGTAAAAATTTAGCACACCTCCGTCTTACAAAATTACATATTTTTGGACTATTGAATTATCAAAACAGATATTTAATAGAAATTTTAATATTGACCTGGTTTATTATAAAGATACTTTTTATCCTCTAATTACTAACTATAGTGTAGTCAGATGCATTATGCATACATCTGTTTCATTGATCGATTTTCTTTAGGGACAAGTAGGTGATGAGCCTTCTATATCCTGCCAGACCGAGATATATTTTTTCTTCGTCTCCACCGGGAATTGAACCCAGGACCCCTCGGTTCTACGCTCACGCGTCAACCACTGTACCAAGGAGGCGGTCAAAATTACTAACTATAATATACCGTAATAAACAGATCCAAAACCATACCTTCATAACAATTATTTTTATGTCTGTCTCTAACGGTACCAAAAACATCTGCACCCGACTGTACAGTTTGATATGGCAAGTCATTATGATCCCGCGTGGGTGGCTAGATGCTATCGCGGTTAATGAAATAAAACCTGAATAAAAAATATTAACCGGCCAAGCGTGTGCCGGCTTATTTAGCTAAGAATTGTAATTGGGCTTCTACAAAGATCTGAATGTTTGTTATATTTAAGAGGTAATATGGGATTCGTATGTTTTAGTTAAGAAATTATAGTAAATATCTTTCTTATATATAAAATTCTCGTGTCACAATGTTAGTCTGCATACTCCTCCGAAACGGGTGGACCGATTCTCATGAAATTTTCTGTGCATATCGGGTAAGTCTGAGAACCGGCCAACATCTATTTTTCATATGTACCACGGGCGAAGCCGGGGCGGACCGCTAGTATTCATATAGGATAAATTACTCGGTACAAACTGTTACAGTATGTTCATGCATTTCATTAAAATTGTGATCTTTTTAATGTGTTGTTTGTTCACGCATTTTTTGTAAAAAAAGCAAAATTTACAACTTTCTAACCCTATTAATTTATAACAATTTTGAAAACAGTTACGTAACTACTAATTTCCATTAGATAAGATTTATAATATCTACCGCATAAAAATTAAAAATATAATATGAGAAATCACTGCCAAGTTCTCTTTATGCATTGGTCATAGTGACGCGTAATTTGCAGGATTATTTTTTTGTCGAATGTTAAAATGTTTCTTCTGTTATATTGAAGAGAGTTAAACATACAGGAATACTGTAGTCTGTATTACGCTATATACCTCAATATGTCCTACCTTTTTATAAATTTAGATTGTAATACACGGTGACAAACATATGAAATGTTCCTTTTGAGGCGACACCTTACAAGGCGTACACCATAAGGAGCATTTCTTTTCATATTCGTAACCATTTCACAGAAGTCATGTTTTCCTGGTGGTAATTTTGTGTCTTTAGTTATTAATGCTATGACGTTTTCGTTTCGTTTTTGTTTTATGAGTGACTAGCTGTGCTCCGCGGTTTCACCCGCTTGGCTCCGCTCCTGTTATGTTGGTCTTAGCGTGATAATAATATATGGGCTATCTAAGTATCTAACACCGAAATAATTTTTCAAATCGTTCCTGAGATAAGCGCGTTCAAACAAACAAACTCTTCAGCTTTATTATATTAGTATAGATTATTTGGTCTGAGTTATTAGTTTCAACTATGAACATAAATTCTTTGATTGCATGATATTGATAAAATTAAATAAATTAAACGAACTATGTAGTGGATAACATTTCTACAAAATGCATTTTTTCATGTTATCAGTAATGTAAATTTAACACATCTTATTGGCTCATGATTTTTTAATCTAGCTAATACTTAATTAAGACTGGCATGTTTATACCTTACTAGCGGTCCGTCCCGGCTTCGCCCGTGGTACAGATTTCGCAATAAAAGGTAGCCTATGTTTTTTCTCAGGGTCTAAAGATTATCTGTGCCAAATTTCATCAAAATCGGTCCAGTAGTTTATGCGTGAAAACCATACATACATACATACAAACCTTTCCTCTTTATAATCTTATATATAAAATTCTCGTGTCACAATGTTAGTCTGCATACTCCTCCGAAACGGGTGGACCGATTCTCATGAAATTTTCTGTGCATATCGGGTAAGTCTGAGAATCGGCCAACATCTATTTTTCATATGTACCACGGGCGAAGCCGGGGCGGGCCGCTAGTATTAGTATAGATAAGATCTATATCCCAAAAAACCGGCCAAGTGCGAGTCGGGCTCGCGCACAAAGGGTTCCGTAGCAGCAAATATAATAAATTACAGTTAAATCAACCTATCTCAAAAACTATAAGAGATACTTTGATCAAACCAAAAATCGTTGAAAGAGTTAATTAGCATGCATCACCTCTATTTTTTTTAGAATTTTATACCCCGTAGTTATAAAAATAGAGGGGGGGGGACATACTTTTTACGACTTTGAGAGCTGATATCTCAAAAACCGTTCACTTTAAGAAAAATGTTTTTTAGAAAACTTTATATCATTTTAAAAGACCTTTCCATTGATACCCCACACGGGTATGTACATCGAAAAAAAAAATTTCATCCCTCAGTTACATGTATGGGGGGCCCCACCCCCAATTCTTTTTTTTACTATTTAGTGTCATATTTTTGTAGCGGTTCATACAACACATATTCCCATCAAATTTCATCACTGTAGTACTTATAGTTTCCGAGTAAATCGGCTGTGACAGACGGACAGACGGACAGACGGACAGACGGACATGACGAAACTATAAGGGTTCCGTTTTTGCCATTTTGGCTACGGAACCCTAAAAACGAATAGACCGATTTGGCTAATATGATGCACGATTGTTACTTGGAACAACTTGTTATTACTCTTATTTCTTACCTCTAAACTACGAAAGGAATATCCTAGTAGTAGTAATAATTTGTAGGTATAAGTGGTTTCGGATATAAAACCACAGAACAGTTATTAATGAAATAATAACAAATACACGATAGCGGGTAAAACCCCTATTTGTTTACAAATCCATATTTACCTCAGCTTATATACTTAATACTATGATTCATGCACTATTATTAATTTTAAATATCAAATTATGTAATATAGTAATATTATTTTATCTTATAATATAAAAATGAATCCCAAAATGTGTTGGTAAGCGCATAACTTGGGAACGGCTGAACCGATTTCGATAATTCTTTTTTTATTATATTCCTTGAAGTACGAGGATGGTTCTTATGTAGAAAAAACGTAAATATGTACCACGGGCGAAGCCGGGGCGGACCGCTAGTTATTTATAAACTTATAAGTTATAAATATTCTCTTGAGTTATTTTCTTTATCTAGTCATTCTATCAAACCCACTTTTACATTTAAACTATTTTTCATATTAAGGTATTTGGTTCGTTATAATATGATCGTAGGACGTAGACCTATTTACATAATATACAGTAAATCCTAATAATGAAGATTGAAAACTATTTATTATTTACAAACGAATGTTAGGTATCTCCTTTTACAAAAGTTTTCAGTTTGGTGGCATATTTTATTTTGAATGAAAAAAAAAACGTAAAAAATAAAAATTGATATTGTAATATGTACCTACTGTAGAAAATGTATTGGCCGAAAGCGTTTGTACAACATGTTTTTTGATTTAATAATTCAATATATATTTGATTTTTTATAGATATTAACTTATTAACAACACACAACGTAAAAGTCGCACATAATAACATTAAGGAAGCGTCAATCAAACGCATTATTATTCAAGAGTGTCATTATATGACCTTGGCTCTATCCTTGCGTTAATTGGCTAAATTGCACACCCTATATAGCCTGTTATATCGTAACAGACGTACGGCCTCAATTATATGATTAGATTTATATTGTTAAATGCTATTAGATAAAACGGAAGCGAATGATGTTCGATAGGGTTTTGGTAAGATCTCTACGTAGATTAACGAATTGTGGAAGCAATAGATATTTCAGTGCAGACTTGCTAACTTCGCCTCATTTTTGAATACAGGGTGCTGATTTTTTTGTGACGAAGTGTTTTTAGAATCTATTTCTTTCTACGAACGGTCATAATATTATGAAAAGGAAAATAGCACATAAAATAATAATACTTAAACACACTTGAGAGCAATATGTTGCATTTTAATTTTTTAGAACAAAATTTATTTTCAGAGCTGACGTTATCATGTTAATGGTATCATTTCCATTTCTAAAATGTTGCCAGCTTAAAAAACTTGCACATATTCTCGTATTGGAATGTTTTAGATTCCGATATGTAATTATATAAATACATATTTGTCGTGCGAGCCTGGACACTTGTGGGTAATTAAGTTCTTAACATTCGTATTAAATAATAATTTTGAAAGGAAATGAAGTTATTAATCCTGAGTTATTTTTGAATGGAATGCAGTTCTGAAGAACATGACGGTTCTTTAAACATTAATTAACTTATGTATTGGAAAATAGTATCGAGTGATTTTTTATAAGTATATTTGGTGACAGTCCATGAATAAATAAGAAGAATAGAGTTAAATAATTTAAATAAAACTATGTACCAAATCAATTAATTAACTTTGAGAACTGCAATCAAATGATTTCTAATGTTGTCTAGTTATTATAATATACAGACAAAGCCAGGATGAATAGCATATCTTTTTAAACATCAACGTCCCTTTCACCAATGATAATTCATAACAAGATAGTTGGAGTAATTAAAAACACGCATACGCTTATCTGTATAACTTCATTCACAAATGACAGCTATATTTGGTATTGCCACATTTTATCTGATGGAAAAATGTACGTTTATGGTACTTTGGTATCTATGGTTTTTTGTTAAAAAAGTTTAGAGAGGAAGTATCTGTTAAATGTTTGTCTTTGATCGCGCTAGGATAAGATTTTTAATATTCTAAATCGGGAAAGAGCGTTTCAAAATTTGTTATAATTCGTCGACAGACTTCTCAGCTTCTAATTTTGTATAAAAAGAATACTGAATGATATGAATAATTCCTGTCTCTAGTCCAGTTAAACTACACATAAAATAATAGTTTTAAACACAGGAGAACAACACTTATAAAATCCTGTAACATGCGCAGTTATATTTCTCAAAGGCAATTATTCTCAATTCATTCCCACGTTACATTCAAGCGAATTTAGGAAACCTGGAAACCACGTGCTCCGAAATCTAAACCTATCTTTGAAACCTAGGCAGGTAAGCTTCCCCGAACGCCGAAATCCGTATAAACGTTGTTCTAAGAAATATAACAAAAAGCCACCGGCACATATCGGACAGTCACATCACGTAGACAATAATAATACAATTAATTCCGTATGTCACATCTGATAAACGTACTCCATGGTTTGTGTGCGGCGATCGACACCTTTATCTCGAAGTAATAGAGCTCATTTTAGGAAATCCAATGGATGTATAAATTTGTGTGTCCATATATGAAAGTGAGTGGAGGGGGCACTTCCACTTGGGAGGTAATCCCTGAGGAAAATTGTCTTTCCTTAACGTAATCGTAGATACGCATAAGTATTAGTCTTCAATGTGCTGGCTAGATTTATTGTTATGTTATTT
This sequence comes from Colias eurytheme, assembly GCF_061535395.1. Lineage (NCBI taxonomy): Eukaryota > Metazoa > Arthropoda > Insecta > Lepidoptera > Pieridae > Colias > Colias eurytheme. The sequence continues at coordinate 3,452,357 of NC_143004.1, forward strand.
TAAATGTATTGTCACAATTCGTAATAAACATTAAAGGAATTTGAATGATTCAAATTCTCTCAGATAAATGACAAAGCTTAGAAGCAAGTGCACTGACACGAAGGAATAAATATTGCTTTTTATTTTCTTTAAAGTCTCTCATTATTTTTATTTTTTTTTTGTAAATAAGTTTATAAAGCCAATTTCCAATTTATCTGTTTTCTAAATTGAGGTATTATTATAGAGAGGACACCACGAACAAAATCTGTGCGACAAGCGCGGCGGCGCGGGCCGGCTAGTGAGTCATACAATTTGCAAATATTCTGCCTTTTATTACTTATAAATTAAAACCAATCAATGTAACAAATAAACATTGTTTATCTTATTAAAAAAATATGAATAAACTTATCAATTAAAACCAATCAATGTAACAAAAAAAGACGGTTTGAGACGATTGACTCTAACTCGTGTTAGAAAAAGTGTAGTAGCGATGGCCTCTCTAGTACGTAGTACATAGTAACTCAATGGTTTTCTACTTACCAAAAATATTGGTTTAGGACATAAATAGTAACAAACAACCGAACATTATTAGTTATTACATACTTTCTTTTACTTTAGCCTGCTATTTTAGTTTGATGATACTCAAATAAAAATAACCGCATTTCAGCTCTCGAACAAAATTATTGGCGAAAATATTTTCGGAAAAGTATTCCTCAAAGCGACTCTTTACCTACATACAAACAAACAAACAAAATCCTCTTCATGAAATGAATAAAGATTTCACCACATCACCTAACAAGAAACTTATTACCATTAATTATACACAAATAATTACAAATCAAACCCACGAACGTAATTGACTTGTTAAATTCAAAGCTGGCATTTAGGAAAACTTGATTTATCTTCAAATAAGTTGGTATTTAGCGTATCTCTGTAATAAAAGGGTATTGGATTTCCATGGCAACCATTCGTCATGGAGACTAGCCAATTGAAAATTCGATAAGATGAAATTCTTTAAAAATATGTGGGTAGTTAAATTGTATCTTTAATTTTATAGCCATGAATGTGTTGTTATAGTAAAATGGTTTCTTACCAACGTCAAAATTAAACCATGATCCTGAGAAGAATAAAATGTCTCCTAAAGTAAATTGCATCAAAAAATTTGAACAATAATATAAGCCAATGCGCTCGAATTTGTGATAGAATAAATACTTTTTGTTTTCGTCACTAAATCAAAACATTATCATAATGACGATATTCGTTTTTGATATGCAAATAAACAAGCAATGCCATACCCGTGTAAGTACAAAATATTAACAATTTATTCTATTACTGACGGACATCAAATGTCATACGAAATTTAAAACCGCAAGTTGCGCACGCGCCGCCATGACTCACACATGCACACACAATAGGGTCAATATGGCCCTGTCGCATAAATGATGATTTTATAAACCACAGACTAGAAAACCGTTTTTAGGGTTCCGTATTCAAAGGTTAAACGGGATTTTTTTAGTGTTCCGTACCCACAGGTAAAACGACCAATTTACTTATTATATTATTAGTTATTACTTATTACTAAGACTTTTCAGTTCGTTTGTCACTTTGTCTGTTCGTCTGTCACCAGTTTGTATCACACAAATTGCGATAGTCAGTTGAAATTTTCAGGTATAATGCATTTCTGTCGCCACTTTTATCGATAGTCTAATACATACATATAATAAAATCAATAATAAAATATCAATCAAATCGAGGCTAAGCAACTATTGGCACGGGCATAAATTGGATGGGTGATTTTTTTTAAGTTGAAGCTTATTTTTACGGAACGCTTAGTTTCGCGAGTGTCATACACATTTGACGGATTTTTTATAAGTAGGTATCTATTTCTTTTCCTTTTTACAGAATTTAACACTGGCAATCATATTTTTAAAAACAGCTTCATTATTCTTAATTGCCAGCTAGAAATTCAAACTTGGAATAAGTTTTAAAAGCTCGTTCGAAATTTGAACTGCGCACGCGCCTCGAACATGACTCACAAACGCAATAGGGTCAACGTCGCTCCGTTGCGCTATACGATATAACCATAGTTCACTTACCAAGTTTTGATTGGTACTTTATGAGTCGAGTTAATCGTTTTGATACTTGATATTGTTTTTTTTTTTTATTTTCTAACTTTTAATGTACACAAATATACCTATTATTTTTATAATCAGGTCACAAGTCTATTTATTCTATGAATATATAGATTAGTTTCTTATCAATAAATAATCGTACCGCCAAAGAAATAAAGCATGAATGTAGAGACGCACCGTTGCTTCAAAACTGCAACATTAACTGTACCAACATACATTATGTATAAGTTACTCAAATGCAATATATTTAAATAAAAAATACATTTCCTTTCAGTTCCCATGTATTTTTACATATGTGTGCAGTGTGAATGAAATACACAAAATTGAAACACACAGACATTTTTATTTCGTATGCCACTAATGTTGTGGAATGTTTTATGTTCTGTCTGTAAGTAAATTAATGTAATGATTTAATTATAATATTAATGTGTGACATTGTTCGCCCGTTATAGCCCTCAACTCCAATAAAGATGTTATGCTTGGTTTAATGAACTCATTTGCTGGAATTATTATATGTGTGTACATTTATGTCTGCTTTATATGTCTACCTAGGTGGTTGTCTCTATCGTCTATTTATATTTTTAATATTTTAAGCCATTCTTCTACGCCAACATAGGAAATTCTTTTCCCTTTTTAATTAAATCAGTTCTTATTTTTACATGCGTGCTTTAATTTATTAAATAAACTTAATAATTCCATCATTTAATCAACTCGATTTAGCTTGAAATTATTTGAAATTAATATGCTCTCGAACATTCAATAGTTTAACTCTTCAAGTGCCCTATATAATAATTAATAAAGACCTTCGATACATATACATAGTTGACAAAATTCAGGAAAAATATTTTAAGAAGATAGTATCAAAACGTGTCGTTTCCGCTACAAGCGCCTACATCGCTACGGAGGTAAGGCACGAATACATTATATTGAAGTAGGCGAATTCTCAATAGATATGATGCCGACGACAAATTGTTATTGCGAGTTAATCGATGCGATCGATACATCGATTAGAATCGATATTTTGAATCGATTTCTGAAATCGAGGAGATACTTTTGTTCTGAGTTGTTTGTAATTGTTTTTTAATGTTTAGATTTCTTTAACTTATTTTGAGGCTAAGATTTCCAAGGAAGAACGATCTGCTGTCAGTATGTGTTCAGATTATTCTTACACTTGGAGAGTCTTCTTAACGATGGATTTCTCTTCATACTATAGGGAGTTTTATATGATAATGCTGTTTCTTCCTCACGATTGACATGTAGGTATAATTCGAATTGCCAAGACCTTAGGTACCTTCTGCTCTAAGTTGATACGATTTTTGTTTAACTTAAAAACTGTTCATTCTATCTAGCAAGGAAATAACATAAATCTATTTAATAAAATTCAATTTTAATGTATTGAACCTTTAACTTTTCTTTATTACAATTGTACTACACCAGTGACATCACAACAAATAAAAAAAATCAGCAAATGTGACGTCATCTATAAAAAATAAATAAAAAAACGAACTCAAAACTCACAACAAACATGGCACCGCATTCCAATTGCATCTAATAACCTCAAAATCGAATGCAAAATGGCGAATTGTAATGACGCCGATTCATTTAACATTCCGACATGCCATAACAGCGTACGCATTTTCATTTGGAACCATTGTTTCAAAGATATTAGTATTGATTTAAATAAATAAATTAATCGTATGCGATCGCGAATAGCATCAGTTTGGCACGCGTGGACAACGGCTGATGAATCGATAATATTGTAGATTGTTGATTCAATTAGAGTTCCCTATGAAGTATACTTAATTGAAATAAAAATATAAATGTAGGGTAGGTATATATTTATGACGTTTTAATTAAAAAAGAGCGTGTGAGCACGCGTGTTAGAAGTGAAACTTCTTTGGCAAGATTCAAAGATACCAAAATCGTCGCCTTATTTCTTACGCGAAAATTTTACTCTCAACGCGCCTAAAGAAGTTTCACTTCAAACTATTTGAAATAAAGTATCCTGATTGACCCAAGTTCTTCAACTGTTTTCTTTTCAAATGTAAAAGAAAACTGACAGACATATGGAATGGAATAGTTTCTTAATTATTAACAAAACAAATTGAATATGCCTAAAATTTGCAATAATAATCTAACAAAAACATCGAAATACCTACATAATTCGATCAGAGATTAATATCATGAGATTACAGCGATTTCTACAAAACAGCATAAAGAAAATCCACACGGAACCATAGACATAAAGCTCGGTCCACACAATCAAAGTGCATTAAATTTGCAGTTTTTCATTGTAAACAAACTATATCATTTTGTAGTCAGAACGCGGTGTACAAGAATGTAGGTGTAAACGATGGACCAACAAACAATAATGCGATTGTAAATTATTATTTTTTTACATATATGGTTGTAGCTTCCGTTCATTTTCATACAAATATGTAGCATGATAATTTCCTTCTACAATTCAGGGGCCGTATTACGACCTCTTATTTCCACACAGTTTAACCCGTGAATTGAACTGACTGGCAAATTCATAGTATACCATATTTAACCATAGCTGGTTATTGCCATAATAATATGAATTTGCCAGTCAGTTCAATTCATGGCGTAATCTGTCTGAAAATAAGAGGTCATAAGACGGCCCCTGGTCTTGTTGAGTTTTATTTTTGACATAAAGGGTCCGTAACCAAACTTTTAAATGAAATTAATCGTTGATTGCTCAGACTTGATGATATTTCTATAGATATTTTTTTTGAAAAATAAGTCTTGATTAGATAATGACCTGCGAAAGCAAAATGCAGTAGTTAATAACTTGCAGTATATTGCTTCAAGCATTAATGAATTTTTGTCGCTTCCAAGTAAGAGCAACTACCTATAGAGTTACTTGCCTCTAAAAACTGGTTATAAAATTATCGGTAGGTATGTTAGGTCATAAGGCAGGGTATCTACCTGTTTACAAAGTTTCAATGTAATCTGTCCAGTAAATAGTATTTTATAAAGCTCCAAATTCAAATAATCTGTTTCTAAAGTTTGAAGTGATTTCATTTAAAATTTCCAACTCGAATATATTATGGTTGTTCAAATATTTTGGACTAATTATATATTCTAAGCATACATTATACATTTAAATTAATGTATTAATCATATCCTATACATATGTATACGCTATACCCGAATTAAGAAAATGATTAAAATACATAAAACCTTACTTGAATATTAATTTATTTTGACCACTCATTGTTGCAGACTAATTCGAAACTACCTTTGTTTTAAATGCAATATTTGGATTTATTAACAGTTATTATTCATATAAAATAATTATTTGTCAGTATTGCTGTCTTATAAATTTAACGAAATAGTCAAGTGCGTGTCGGATTCGTGAAAATCAGAGATCCGTACAGAAAGCTATTGAGCAATTGAAAAAAGAATTGGTCACCCATCGAATTTAATACCGTGCCAAACACCGCTTAACCGCCGTTATGTTATTTGCAATGATGACGGCAACAGAACATCTGTGAAAATTTCACCTTTAGATGTCTCATCACTACATACTATAAAACAAAGTCGCTTCCTACTGTCATTCTCCATGTATGCTTAGATCTTTAAAACTTCGGCGGATTTTGATGAAGTTTTTTTAATAGACAGAGTGGTTTTCGAAGAAGATTTAGGAATGTAATTTGTTAAATTTTAGACAAAGCCGAGATTAACATACAGAAGAAATTAGCAATACATAAGTCGTATCCAATCGACAGTTTCAAAGAAATATACATTAAGCTACTTAATCTAGACCATTTTCCTCAAGCCCTAATCTAAATTCCGATCAGTGTCTACAGACTGCACGGTGCTTACAATTAAATAAATACTTTACATTATTCAAACAAACTTTGACGTATTTCATATTACTCATTGTGACTCATTTGCTTATGGATTATGGAAAGGTGTGACGTCATTAATATGACAAATAGTGTGAAGGAATCGACATTTTTTCCATCTACTTATACATTACTAGCTGCGCTCCGCGGTTTTACCCGCAGTGCTCCACTCCTGTTGGTTTTGGCGTGATGATATATAGCCTATAGTCTTCCTCGATAAATGGGCTATCTAACACCGAAAGAATTTTTCAAATCGGACCAGTAGTTCCCGAGATTAGCGCGTTCAAACAAGCGTTCACGATTGTATAGATACCTAGGCAGCGTTGGCTCAATAAATGGCTCAATATTTGCCCTTATATTACGGCGATTATGAATAAGCATCTATAATGAAGGCCGATCATAGATATTTATAGGTAACACTATCGTGATTGCCTCTACTCGTCCAACGCTGCCCATTGTGAAGCTAGGGACCCTAAAAGTCTGTACAGGAATTAGATAAACGTGAACATCGAGGAAGAAATGGCAGCTAAAAGAAAGACGTTATCAAAGCAGGAATGATTTAAAATTGATGTCATGTGTTTCTGTGACCTTAGAAATTATAGAGCATAGAAACCTATTTTAAAATTCCTTATTTTTACTTAGATTATGTATATGCCTAACAACTTATAAATCTAAACTTAGCTAGGAACTACATAAAGATTATTCCTATAGTAATAAATATTTAAGCTAACTTTGTCAGTATGATATAGAGCTGAGCTCTACAAGTCTCTTACAAAAATATTACGTTAAAATTGAATAAATGTGTAAAGAAAACTCAGCTTAGAACACAGCTTTCTATACAGGGTGTCCCACTTTCGGTATACTAAGCGCAAAGGGACTTGTAGTTTTGCATACGCTGAGTACGTAAAAAATAATTATAAAATTCCAGACGCATTTTTTTTTTAAATAGAGGAATTCTTAAAATTCCATGTGTACACCCCCAACAAGCAAACCGCCCAACTTTGCCACCCGCATGTGAGCTATCGTTTAAGATTATGTTTTCATAGACAAAATACTCACATTAGCGAAGCGGTATATGCCGGCTGCGCGAAGCTAGAGACGAATACATGGATTTTAAGGAAAAATTTAGCAAAAAATTTTTCGCGTAATTTTGTTAAGTATTTAAGTATTTTTTATGTGATCAGTGTATGCAAAACTACAAGTCCCTTCGCGCTTAGTATACCGAAAGCGGGACACCCTGTATAGAATCATCCAAATACTTCAATTCATCTTCACTAGATATCGACGTAGAGACGTAACTATTCTATAATAGCGTAAATGACAGATGTTTTGAAATTACGCTCAATCGAGCCGTTAACCGAGCATATAATAAACAGCCCACAATTTCCAAGCCCCATATAATTACTTAGTCTTGTGCGCTTTATCTTGTGCTCTGTCCATTCTTAATCTGGAATATTAAGTCCATATTTAAGAGCGGACAGGTGAACTGACAATTGCAGTGGACGCCGCCTCTTGCTTTGTGATGCCGCGCGGGACCAATGGCGGCCGCTCGCAGCGACCAATGGCCGGCGAGAATCGATTGCGTTTATCTGTATCGATGCGCGCGCAATGTGAAATTTGGAATTGGATGACAGATTGCTTTTTTAATTTTTGGATTGCCAGTTTGCAGTTTCGAATGTGTCAAAACGCTCTGAAGATGTTCACCTTCAAAATTCTGCTCGATGTCTTAACTTCCTATTTAGCTGTAGGTACCTTTTGTTAGCGGGGTGGAAATCTTCAAAAGAACTTACTTACTATATTACTTACACATAGATTTTCTTTTAAATAGAATACAATGTTTGTCCTTATCATAAACTGTTGGGTCAATTTCCTGAATGAACCTACGTAAATAACTGCAGTATTTAGCTGTAGGTACTTTTTGTTCTTGCTGTAACATTTTAATCTTACTTACGTGATCTTTAATAAAATAGGTAACTATATAGGGATTATGTATTTCTATAACTATAAGTATTAGATATCTAATTAGAAATGTTCTGAAATCCTTTAAACTTTATACTCAATTTCTAATATAACTTTTCAATAATAACCTAAAACACAACTATTCGCAAACGTCACACTTGCATAACCGTTTCCCGGAAATACAGACTAAAGTAATTTTACACGCCGCGTTATGTAGAAATCGTTGTTTTTATATGATTAATTCAATAGACATACTTGGAAGTATGACATTCATAATAGTAGCTACATCTACCTATGTTTATAAACGTTATACCTATACTTTCGTTTGCAATGTAGAAATTAACGTACCTAACCTCAATTTCGTCATAGAATATGTTTAATTAAAGCCAACATAGATTGATTAACTAACAGACATGACAGATACCAGATAATGATCTGGCCAACTAAATTGGCCATTTCATGAAATGAGCAAATCTACGATATGACCACGACATATATATAATTTTAATATTTTTTTTATCAATCTTTAAACATACTAATGAAACACATACTAAGTATAAGTAGTTATAACTACTAATTATTATCGCATAGAAGCAATAAAACAAAATTCGAATTATTAAAAATTGAATTCCGAACTTTTAACATTCGAATATCGATTCAAATTATTCGATTAACAAAAACACGTTTAAAAATCGATGCGACGAAAGATAGAATTGAATTTTAAAACATAAAGCAGGACCGGTGATACAATCTGACGGTTTATCGAATTAACTTTGACTGTCCCGACACTAATTGTATCGATATCGGTTAAAAAGAAATACGAAATGCAAATGGCGGTTCACGTGTGCCAGAATATATAGGGTAAAAGTGGGATAGATGCCGCACTAGGATAGATGCCCCATTTTCAAAAAACCTCACTTCCCAGAGTCCTGACTACGAATTAATGATTTAAATAGGAGCTCATATCACCCCGCACCTCGTGTACGCATGAGCTGTTGTTTGGTGAAGACGTGTTTCGCTAGTGCGTGTTATAATATCCGCGGCGAACTACACGAACACGTTAAAATTTAAAAAGGTTGATATTTGCCTTTGCATAACTTTATAAGTATTAATAAATTTCACTATATTTCTTATTTTGTCTATACACTGGTTCATTAAGTACAAATCTAAGTGAAAATAGTGGCTCTTTTGTTTTTGTTTAATAAAAAAAAAATACTGGGGCAGCTATCCTTATCAAAGAGTATAGTTGCCCCTTTTTTTTCGAGGGATAGATGCCCTTAGGGGCCTCTAAGGGCATCTATCCCTCAATACATATGTACATGTTATTATCGATAATCACAGGTACTGTTTATATTTTTACCTGATTGCATCAGAGGTTTTCTCTATGTTAACCGATTTTACTTGTTTAATTTGCTTTTTTTATTATGTTTACTTACTTATTAATGATCTGCCCTTATACTGATTGTCGGAGAACCACGCCACGAAAGTACAAAAGAAAAGAAGGAGTGCGAGCGCAAGTATATTCTTGGACAACAGAACAACTATGTGAACATGACATTTGCTGGTTTATCATATAAATTTTATTAGATTTCGCGTTTATAGAGTATGTCAGGCATCTATCCCACTCTGCAGGCATCTATCCTCCTTAGTATTTTCATGGTGGGGTAACTATCCAACTAGGTAGGCATCTATCCTCAAAAAAGGTGTTCTACAAAAATATTTATTACACATTATCTATAAATGATAGGATTAAAAATATATATAGTAATTCAAAACAGATAATTAACCTAGCTTTATTCATACAAAGTGTTCGTATATGATTCATGTTTTTAAAATTATAAGGCTATTTCAAAAAGTGGGGCATCTATCCCACTTTTACCCTAGTGCTAGTGTTAAATATTGGGGCTAAATGTTATAGTTTTAATACCTGAAGACGAACGAATAACTTCTTATGTCAGAAGTTTTGGTCTAACTTTTTAGAGACACTTTATTTTAGTTATTGGTCATTAGTCACCTATTACGAAGTGATGTAGTTATTGACGTACTTCTATAATGATATAGAAGTCTCGGCCACTTCCAATTTTCATCAAAAATTATTAATACACCTATAATTAAATAAATTATTGTGTCATTTTATGCAAGTCTATAGCAAATAAACTTTCCTTACAGCATTTATCAAGTTCGTCGTAAATAATCGAACATTCGAGAATCTCAACCCACTTATAGGTAAACCAATCTCAAATACAGAGTACATAAACACGTTTACTCTCGATTCAGGTATTTAAATAAAAAAATAATTACTTCCAACACGCATGCTCCGTAATATTAGCATAGAAATAAACTCGATTTCCTGCTACGTCACCTGGTCGTCCATTTTGAATTGCAAATGCGTTGAGATTTTGAATTTCGAACGCCTCTTGTGTAGGCGAAGGCTTGATTTTTTATTGACAGACGATTTGAGACATTGAAATTTAGTTTTTATGTTGCCAGTTAAGTGTTACGTTTCTTTTTTCTCAGAAGTAAAATTCAAATTGTGTTTAGGAAAAGAATTTCTTTAAATAATATCGAAATATATTAGAAGTATGATATTATGGACAATTAACAATAGACTTTTGGAAATTCTTAATATACCTAGACTACAGAACAGAGAGAATATTAAACTTTTATTTAATAATTTCGAACATTTGGTTCTTAATTAATTTGTAAACATCCTTACATCACCATAAGATTTACCTTTCTTAAATATTCTATTCCGAACTTGATAAATTATTATTTATCTTTCAACAGTGACAGCTTATTTAAACCATAAGTTTTTCATAAACGATCACTCAAGAACCAAGATAAAACTTTAACACGGTTCTCAAAATAAACCGTTAACCGTTTCGCGAGTGGGAGGGCGCATCGAGCATTGATAAAAATTATTTCCAAGTTCGTAGAACCCGTTTATACACCATATTAAAATGTATTTTATTTCCGTGGCATAAGTTTTAATTTAACATTATTATGTACTAGCTGTGCCCGCGACTTCGTCCGCGTGGAATAGTGACTGCATAGTGCATAGTAGTTACTACTTAACACACAATTATTGAGTAAACACGTCTTGAAACACGTACTATGATATACAACTAAAGTATAAGTACTTACACATTATTATAAAGTTAAGAAATAAAATATATAATAACACAAAAGAACTGTTAGTAAAATTACTAAACTGAGCTATAAAACTTAGGTACAGAAGAGTTCAAAATTTCCAGGATGTGGTTATTCTCCCGCTCCCATATTCCTTCTACTTTCACAGACTTTCAACTTTTCCCTTTCACCCCTAGTAAATGGCAGAACCGATTTTGATCTAAATTCTAAACCATGTCTAATCATACATACCTATATATTATGTACATGTCATATCCTTTCGTTTGGTACTCCATTTGGATTATACAGTATCCCCACTATCACCCCAAGGTGCCCCATATGTAATAAACAGATTAACCAATTTTGATAAAACATGACTAATTGTAATTCACACGTCATTTGATATGCCGCTTGATTATATTATTTGACCACATTCGATTATTCATTCCCACTTTTACCGCTATAAATCAATAAATGGATGAACCGATTTTGATTGAATATGCCTCATCATACTTCTCACGTCAGGTCATGCCCTTTCATTTGATATGCCACTTGGGTATATTATTTGACAACTTTTATTCCCACTTTTATACCTATATCCAATAAATGGATGAACCAATTTTGATAAAATATGTCTTATTGTACTTTACACGTCATGTCTTTCATTAGATAAGTCACTTGAGTATATTTGATAAAATTTATTTATTTATTCCCACTTTTACCCCTATATCAAATAAATGGATGAACCGATTTTGATAACATTGGACTACTTAATTGTTTCTGACAGGTCGTCTTTTTTCATTTGATATATCACTTGGGTATAACAGACAGCATTCGTTTTTCTCATTCCCACTTACCCCTAAATAATATAATAAACAACTAATGTAACAAAAAAACGCATCTAATTCGTATTACCCGTTAGCGAGCTACGGTGGCACAGACAGACACGCAATACACACATAGCGGACATAACACCCCTCTTTTTGCGTCGGGGGTTAAAAATATAATACCTACGACATAATTTCAAAGACCTTTTATATAGAAAATTTACCTAGAAGTAACCATAATGCTATTCGTGCAGGTTTTAGACTTATGAGCAAAAATCTAAATAAAGTTCCTTTGACCCCCCCTACTACCCCCTCAGCATAACCACCCCCCCACCCCCCACGCTTGGGAACTTTCGATATGATCATCTGGACATGTCAAGGAATAACTTTAGCGTATAATTTACGTAATAAAGTAATTCATGTATAGAATGCCTTAGCAAATGTTCGCTGTGATTACTTAAATGGTCATAACTTTTTTATTTATGAACCGATTGACATGAAATAAACACTTAATATTAAATGAAGCTTACCACAATATATTAGTGAAAACCGCATTTAAATCGGATAAGCCGTTTCTGAGATTAGCGTGTTCAAACATACAGACAAACAGACAAACCGACAAACAGACAAACAGACAAAATTTTTTTTAACGACAGTTTTGGGTTTGGGATCGATTTAGTAATAACCCCTGCTAATTTTTTTTTACATATTTTCATTGTACAGACACCACTTTTCTAGAATTTTATTATATGTATTGATTTCAAGGTGTGAACGTCAGAACGGCGCTTTTCGTTGCAAAACGGTTGACAGTTGTCAATCTGTCAGATGTCAGTTATTTTTTTATAATGGCGCGGCTACACGGTGGATGACATTTACATTTCATGTAACATAAATATATTGTGTAATTTGTGTACGATGTTAATTATTATAATGTAACTAGCAATTTAGAATTGTCTATTTTAAATTCGAAATAAATTACATACATGTTATATATGTATATACCCAGTATAACATTTAGCTAGAAGATAGATATGCTCAGAGCGCTGTACAAATAACCATCTAAGTCCTAAGATAAGAATATGTAGGTAGTTTGATCAATTTCATTCTAATAAAATTAAGATAATTACACTTAATTACGTTAATTCTTTGGTGCCATACCATACCAACAACTTATACCATTTTTAGCTTGATAATCAAAATTCAACATCCTGTGTGAAAATAAAACCTTACCAAATAATAAAAACCTTTTCTCTCCTTTCAGGTAAGACAATATATTAATACCAAGAACATATTCATGGTAAGTAATTTAAATAATTAATAGGTATATGAATACATCAAAAAAGTCGTTCCGCGAATAGCCATGTCAGGCGCTTCGAGCGTCATACGAAACCAAGTTGAACCTACGTCAACAATAAAGAATAGCATTCACGTTCATTCAATCTAACATTGTCTGACAGTGGTTCCTGTCGCCCTACATGCGACACAAAAGCCGCCGTCACGACATCCGACGTGCGACATAATCACGCATTATTTATATATTTGATTAAACGCTTAATCATTTCGTGATTAGTGCGTGCCAATTTTACGTCACAAATGATGAATAAAGCCCGTCATTCATTAACCGATTTTAGATACACGTGTGTCGTGGGTTTTTTGTGAATTTAAATAAAGGTAGACTGCAAGCTCTTATTCCTATAATATTCTATAGAGTGATGGTGTAAAACTGAATCGTTAATTATTAGGTAATTTTGGATTTATCCGCAAATAATTTATTTATAGTTGAAAATATTAATTTCAATACCATAAAAATATGATATAAAATCAAATCGTGCTTCTATCGTGTGATTCATCACGAAGTTTCGTTCAATGAATAATGTTTTAAAATCGAATTATTGTTTTAGATAACAACGACATCGGCTTTGCGATGTGATGCGATTATCCTATGAATAATTTTATAATAATCAGATCTGTCTTTGATGTCTTGATTACAAAAATATAACTTATTATACGTTGGGAATAATGTACCTATAGAATATTAGTGTAGTATCCTGAATTCAATCATATATTTTTTCAGTCATTGAAATAAGAAAGCACTTCATTCAAAATTAAATCACAAAATTACGGAGGAGACGTCACAACACAACCTATTTACATCTATTTATCAAAAAATTGTTCTTTGGGATAAGAAAATAAATTCTTCACACTCCCGTAAATAATACATAGGTATCGTATAAAGAATCAGCAATCAACACTTCTACACTAATAATATTATAAAGAGGAAAATTTTGTTTGTTTGATTGTAATGAATAGGCTCATAAACTACTGGACCGATTTTAAAAATTCTTCTTCTTCTTCTTCTTCTTTTTAGCAAATGGCAACTCCCGATCCCAGCGAGGACGGATTCTGCCAATGTCAAGTTTTGAACGGATGGTCAGTTTAAGTTAATGCTCATGTTAAGCATACTCTGTGCTAAAAAATTCTTTCACCATTCGAAAGCTACATTATCCACGAGTAATATAGGATAGGTTTTATCCCGGAAATTCTACGGGAACGGGAACAATGCGAGTTTTTCTTTGAAACCGCGGGCGGAGCCGCCGGCGGAAAGCTAGTATATAATATACTTATTGGTATGTCCATGCCGCTTTCTTTGCTATTACTGGCATAAAACAAAAAAAAAGACAAAAAAGGTATTAAAACCTAAAAAAAACCTAAAAAGTATACTTTGCATTTATTACCCACTAAAACGCAAATTACATCTGTTCAAATATGAAACAGCAGTCAACTCAAGTTATCAGTGTACAAAATTGATTGATATAGTTTTATCTTGATTCGGTGTATAATTTAGTGCAATTACAATGCCGTTTAACGAGTGATTTTACGCCAACGGTTGGTTAAATTTATTACATGGTGTAGTTAGGAATTTTGCTGTCTATAATTTGTGTCACTAGGGGAATTAAATTAATACAAACCTTACAATAATGTACCAACAAATATTGATAGATAGACTTTGACATCTATATATATATATATAAAACTCAAAGGTGACTGATATAGTGATCTATCAACGCACAGCCCAAACCACTGGACGTATCGAGCTGAAATTTGGCATGCAAGTAGATGTTAGGACGTAGGCATCCGCTAAGAAAGGATTTCCCGAAATTCTTGCGGGAACGGGGAAAAACGGGGATGCACGTACAAAGTCGTGGGCGGAAGCTAGTTATAAGATAAAATATTTTCCGTTTTCAATAAAAATTCGACGACATGTGACATCCGCCATCACTTTGCCAGCGTGGTGGATTATAGCACGTATATATCTGTCAACTGTGATTATAGCCTGAACCCTCATAGGAGGCCTGTATCCCAGCAGTGTGAACATACATATATGGGCTGATGATGATGATGATGATGAATAAAAATTCAGTAAATTTGTCAATTTCCAAAAAGAAAGACGTATAAATAGCCTTGGTTTAGCAAGGCAAGAAGGTTGATCATATGATCGATGTTTTCGTCGAGTAAAAACTCATTGAAAAAATCGACCACTGAAATATATCTGACCCAAAAGTATAAACATATATTTGATTTAATAATTTTGCTTTTTATCTATAAGCCATTACATCTAGATAAAAAAACATATTCATAAAACAATACTTTGAATGGCATGTGTATGATACATAAAAATGTATGTTTATCAGTCGTCTAGTTTCCATAGTACAAGCTTTGCTACTTAGTTTCAGTCTAGATAGTGAGGAATGTCTGGGAATAAGTATTTCCTACAAGTTGTACCGGCTTCGTTTTGGTTAATAAACCGGGATAACATTTTAGGCAATTTTTTGAGTAAATTACTAAATAGTAATTAGTGTGTAGTACTAAATTTCATATTCAATTACCAGTTTTCTGCTGTTAAACTTGTTAAGTTAAAGTAAAAAGTTAAACTTGCCGAAGAAGTTTCAGTTCTGACACGCGTGCTCGGCACATACGCTCTTCTTTTTTATACACATTTTAGATAAAGATAAGAATTCATTGATTTAAATAAGTGATTGTATCAGCTATTATCTACACAAAATACTAGATATAATTCTTAAGGGATTTTTGTTTTCATACACTGAGAAAATTTTGCTTTAGCAAAGTACCAATTTAGCTCGGTTAAAAATTATTCTGCTGCATTCAATCAAGACATATTTAAAATGTGCATTAAAGCTTTGCTAGTATTATACAAGCAAGTATTGCTAAATATTCTTAGCTATTATTAAAAAAGTACTTATTTATTTCAAAATTACCGACTCGGTCAATATTACCTTTACCGAATTAGGTTCAAAATAGACAAACTTACGTTATTATTTAATGATAAGTAAGTTATTTAATTTTAGTCTTAACCATAGTTGGTTACTATTTGCACAGAGTTCGGTTAAAAATAAACAAGCTTATATTATCATTGAATGACAAGTAAATCATTTAAATTTAGACATAATATTATTTGGCTAAAATTAAATAACTTGCTATGATACATATAACCGTGTTTCTTACTTAAAAACAAACAAGTTACTTATCTATTGGTAGATAAGCACAGCTCGGCAATTAACAATGGAGCGAATACTACTTTTGACCGAGTAACTTGATAAAAATTAAACAAGGAATTGGCTGCGTAACCCGCAAGGTCAGCCATTTCTATCAAATCATAGTCGAGTGACGAACGTGTCTGTTGAAGCGCCGCCTCAGCACCTACAAGGCAGATTCAAATTTACATTAAAAACAATAACTTTTCATCATCATTATGAATTTTAATCAAACTATTATAGAAGAGCAAGATGCAGAAGACAAACTATTATGGCTCAAAAACTCCTCTGAGCCATGGACAGCCGTAGAACTAAAGTGGCAAGAAACTACAGAGACGTGGCTAATTGCTGCAAAAGAGTTACCCATAGCTCCAATACCTCAATACAATGAATATGCGGCTCGTAAAAAACCCAAAGGATATCTTCTGGTGAGTTCAGTTTTTTTTTTAATTTTTTGTCTGCTTTAGTTTAATTACTTTTGTATACTTACTTACGTTTTTTTATTTGTTTACAGCTAGAAAAAGATTTTGAAAACCAAAGGACAATATACCGAAATCACTGAAAGCTTTCCCACAATCAAGCCAAAAATATTTGAATTAGTAAGTTACTTCATATCAAGCAAGATATTGTCATATATACCTATTACTTTAATATGTAAATTACATTAGATACGATATAGTTCCGATATAATATCTTCACATCAAACATGTCTATGATCTTAGATGTTGACAATTTTTTGGATAAAAATCATTTCCTGGAATCAGTTGCTGGAATACTTAAAATGGCCTTGGGTGAAGACACATTTCATTTTATCTAAAAAGTGTTGTGGGTGTGGTTTTTTCACATTTTGTAACGAGGTTCAACCAGAACATTTTATAATAGAAAACGAACAATATGTAAAGAGATTATTGTACCTAATTTATTTTTTTTTGTGCAAAAAATGTTTAAGTTTTAGCATTTATGATCATTTTCCCGACAACGAATGTGAATTATGATTCAATGAGATTAAATTCAAATGTTTAAAAAAAATAGGTACGGTTTTACTTGTTGGGTTGTAATAAAATTATTAGATCAAAAAGATTACTTATTCTACAATTTTTGCCAAAACTTTTGACTTATTGTGAAAATTAAAACACAGAACACCAGTATCGTTTCTTGACATTGTAAATTGTGTACTATTTTTAAAAGTAGTATTTAAGTGTAAGTAGTAGATATATGTTACTTGAAATGATTGTATCGTGTACTGAATAAAGCTAATTTCATTAATGTGCATGATTTTATTTCAGTTTCTTTTAAGTTTTTGGTGTGTCGGTAAAACGAGTGTTGTTTTCCTACATGAACGTTTCATTGGCTTTTTTTCCGACATGCCAAAATTTTGCCCTCTGCACTAATAATGGTACAAATGACAACATATCGAACTAGGTAAATATTTTCAGTATGAGCTGACCTCACATTGTATACAGGGTGTAACAGAAAGGGGTACACATCTAAGCAGGGCGTGATGTACTGATGAAACTGAACAACTTTTCCCAAAGAACATAAGGTCAAAAGATGAAGATAATGGAGAGGTTTAATTTTTTTTTTCATCTTTCGACCCATTTTCCTTGGGAAAAGTTGTTCAGTTTAATCAGTACATCACGCCCTGTTCGTATGTGTAGGTATATCCCCTTTCTGTTACACCTTGTATAGGTTTTACGAACATTTACAGGTCAGCTTATACTGAAAATATATAACTTAATATGTGTCGTTTGAATTAGTACTTGCAACAAAGTATTTTAGCTATGGTTACCTAATTAACCCGTCTAAGAATACAAAGTAACTTGGCTAAATATACCAATCTTAATTGACTAGAAAGAGTATATTTAGTTATAGTTACCCAATGAACACGATTGACAGTACCCAGTAACTTGGCTACGTATACAAATTTTAATTGAGTAGAAGTAACAAAGTAGATTGGCTGTCCCTACCCAATAAATATGATTAACATTATTGTGTTACTTAGCTAGTTTTACAAAGCAACATATTTGAAATCACTGAATTACTTTGCTAAAAACAGCAGAGCACGTTGGGTATTGTTAACAGAGTAACACGATTCATTATAGTAAATAGGTTAGTTAAGTTTACTGAGTGAATAGGTTAAAAGCAACAAACCTTTAATACGTATTTTTGACCACCTTAGTGGGCTAATATTACCAACATACGTTAACAAAGTTGACTTGTATAATTTTAGCAACAAACTTTGCAGGCTCCCTCCGAAGCAAGTTATTCGGTTGTAAATAGCAGCAACTTGTTTATTTATAGCCGTTACGTTTTCTCAGTGTACACTCATCGTTCGATACAATAGTTACAGCTGTAATTATCAAAATGCTTCATGATGATTTTCAAAAACAGTTCATTCAGTACCACCATTTACTATAATGAACAAACATCCTCAAAAAATATTATTATTACTCATATTCCACACGGAAGGTCACAGCTCACAGCGTTATTTAAATATGGACGTCCAATGTTTATAGTTGGGAATTTAAACAGTACGGTAACACGACTCGTGTTTAGACTGATCTCGGTTGAATGAACGAAATGAAGTGAATGATTTGTGAATGAGTTGAGCTGCTTAAAATTTGTATTGTCTTCTATAGTATTACGCTATGGTAAAGGTGTGATTAGAGCTGTTATTTAGGAGCTTATTTTCCATTCTTTAGGAGATGCTTTTGCTTTTTTAGACGTATATGAAAAGTAATTAAAGCAGGATGATTACTATCTTCTCCCTATTTTGAACTAAACAACGTTTCTCCACTTATGTCATTGTGTCCACTGTGTCTCTAGGCTATATAAAATTAAAATTACTATGGCTTTTTTTTACGAAGTCGACTTAATAAAGTAATATCCAGTAACATTATTTGAAGCTTATGCAAACACATAAAATCGTTTGTATTTGATAGAATGAAGGAAAAATAGGCTTTTGCTTCGACAATTTGATATTTCCATTTATAATTATTTGAAATTCTAACATCAATATCGAAACGGCACATTTTTTAGACAGCAGCAAAATATAAAACGACGGCTTGGCGTTTGTTTTTACACAAAGTTATAATATTTCTCTACATATAAAAGTTACATAAAGTTATATAGAGCCGCCACAAACGAGCAGAAATGTTAAATTAACGTGCAGTATTTTGCTCAAAAACAGCGGCAGGCGTCGGGTTTCGCGTTTTATAGCCGAGATATATGGCTTGAAAATTTGTTACGGTGGATTTAGCACACGCAACGTTGAGATGAAATGCAGATTTTGTTTTTACTAGCTATCCGCCCGGCGTCGCTTGCATTGCGTAATAAATTATATACTAAAACCTTTCCGGAGGACCACGCATTGGTGATAATATAGAATGAAAATCGGCGCCGTAATGTAGATTTTTTTTACCTATACATATTATTAGCTTTCCGACAGGTTTCGCTCGCGTTCTCTAAAACTAATATTATACATATATTAAACACTAGCTTTCCGCCCGCGGCATCGCCCGCGCAGTCAAAGAAAAACCCGTTCCCGTGGGATTTCCGGGATAAAACCTATCCTATGTCCTTTCTCGGGTATCAGAATATCTCTATACCAAATTTCATGCAAATTGGTTCAGTAGTTAAGGCGTGATTGAGTAACAGACAGACAGACAGAGTTACTTTCGCATTTATAATATTAGTACATATATGGATTCCTAAAGAACCGCAAGCTTTGGTGAAAACCGAAAATCAGTAAGTAGATTTTGAGTTTTCGCGAACAGACTATGTTCTACAGTTCCATAGCTATGAAGGAGTGAAAAGTTCTTTGAACGTCGCGTTTTATTATACCTATTGCAAATACTATTTTTTTGTTTAAGTATCAAGATGACCAAAAACTCACATAATACCGAAACCAATCTATATGGTTATTAAAAAGTAGGTAAAGATCTTTCCTCAATCTAAACTTTCTTGAAAATGTTGTTTTATACTTTAGTTTTTCTACCCATCCTATAAAGCTTCTAGATTTTATACCTATATAGGTTTAACATAAGCACTAGGATCGCATTACCGAGACGGCTACACCCTCCAATTACCACGCTTTAACACGTTTTGTAATCAACACCTTCATGGTGTGAATTGTCTGTCTGGCCGTGCGTAGCTCGTGTTTTGATAAGCTATTTCCAGTGGATTGAGTGTTAAATTGGTGCTTGGGTGTTTTATTACGACTGAAATAGGCAATGTTATTAAAAATGTAAAATATAATAAAATACAAAATATAAATAATGTATTGCTTAATATTTAAAATATTTTAGTGTGAATAGTAGTATTCTTAGTGAATTATGTTTTTATATTTCAAGGAAGTCTGGGTTTTTATTTCCTGGAGGTTCATATTATATTGAAAATAAAATAAATTCGAAAGTTGCGTTATTAATGAAGACGCAATATAATGAAGACCATTTTAATGTAGGTAAATAGGGATAAAATAGGTAGGTGTACGTAGTTTATGCGCAAAAAGACTTGAACCATTTGCTTTTAGCTTAAATTTTAACATATTGCCAGTGATCATTTTGTTCATTCCACGTTTTAATCCATCAGGCCCCGGAATCACAGACAGTATAGAAAATCTATTGTGTCGCGGTCGGATCTGGCCGCTCGGTGGTTGAGAGGTTAAACGGGAGAAGCAAGAGACTATAAGTATTGTAACTTTATAAGTAGGTGTGTAGGTAAATATATGATTTCAATCTATCATTCTACCACACACACTCATCCAGAACACTATCAGGAAAAACTCGAAAGAGAAACCTCCGAACGCATTAAAATCGTACAAAACGTAATTTCCCCACACCCTCGAATCCGCCATAAACTAGCAATACACTCTTAAAACCGTCAGAATCGTTGCCATTTCAAAATCGCAAAGTTGCATGAAGCTGGCAATAAATCATGTTCGCTGTCAATGGCAACAGTGTTGCCATCGTAAAACCAGGCGTGCGTACCTACATAAAACCATTTGGGAGATAATTCGATCGCTTCTCAGAACGAATTTGGCGTTTTTAAGTCTAAATAAGCTAAGTTCACGATGAAGTGTAATTTTGTTCTGGAGGTACTAACTTGCAAAGCGAACATTTACTTATCCGTGAATAGTTTGTTCGATAATCCAAATTTCATTTGGACCTGAATTACCTTTGATACGTCTTCCATCTGTTAATTATTATCTATATTATTATAAATGATAAATACTGTTAGGTACATTAAGGTATAATTTACCTTGATAAATAATTAATTACATAGATAGTAGTCGAATATTGATCCTAAATGATATATTTATAATGCAAATACATTTGCCCTATCCCGTAAACCGAAGTACCTCCTTATTTACATTTTAATTCATCTACTCTTTTATAAAAACCTCTGTTGAATCACATACAACAATTATTACCCTTCTAAAAACATCAAATACTCTTCTTGAAAAACCCTCAAAAAAGGTAATAAAATCGGAAATTTACTTGGCGTAAAAATCACAGCCGAGTTACATATAAAATGTAAATCGACCACGCCCTCTCGTAAAATCAGGATTTACTAAAGTGTCAGTAAATCCCTCAGAGGCGACAGGCCCTCAATCTTCCAGATCATGAACGGTACGCTAATATATTAAGTCATTTGCTACGTAATTTGTTTAAGATTTATTGCATTTCAAATTGGCCGGATTATAATGCTAATCCGCAAAATTGTGAAGTCATTTGTTGGTCAAAGTGGTGATGTGATTTTGAAATTGGTCAGGTTATACTAAGTCGGATAACATTTGTGTTTTTATTTAAAATATTTTCTTAGCAGGTAAATCGTAAAAAGCCGATAAAATGACTGATGTAAGTAAAATGTAGTGCATGAACAATTTTAAAACTTTATTCACGATTTAATAAATAAATCACTTTAATTCGAAGGCAAAGTTTTTGTACATTTTTATTATGAACTATGACGCAGGTCTGCCTTAGATAAAAAACTTTATTCAAGAGATCGAATAATAGTATTTTGCAAACTCAATTAAGGGCTTGGTCTAGTAGTGCAAACAAATGCATCCTGTCATCTATATGTAAATAATACAAATGTACTAAGGGAAAGTTGCTCCACTTAATTTTTAAAAATTAAATCATTCGTATGCATAATTTAATATTCGTTATAAGTACCTAAAATGACAATTTGAAACAATTTTCGTGAAAATTACACCGGGTGATTCTTTTTATCAGTACACAAAATTTGCGAATACGTTCTATTGATATCTTCAACTTTATGTTTATATAACTGATCAACTTTTACAAAGAAATTTGGACGAAATATAAAAAAAATAAGCTTTCCATACCAAATGCATAACTCTATACGTTTTTTCGACCTAAGTTTCTAAGTGAAAGTTGTTCAGTTTCATATAGAAAAATGTGATGTATGTGTAAAAAATTATAAAATAGAAAAATACGCAAATGAAAACAAAAAATATTTATTTCTCATTTATATTGATAAACCTAGTAAATTATTTGCTACTTTCTGATGCTTTATCGGTTACACTAGATTTTTCTCTATTTTTTTTTGTATATTTTTTTTCAATTGCTTGAATGATATAGGATGGGTCCTTGATGGGCATCGAACGCTGAAGTCTCGAATCAATTAATTCTGGCAGTAGGCAATTTATGTAAAATCTTGATAATGGTCCTATCATTTTATTTTGCCAAAACGTAACATCCCTTTTTATATATTCTATTTTTAACGAATGATTCACTCCAGTCCAAACGGCAAATAAGCAGACTTCTGCTTCTGCAATATTTAGTTGTCCCTGAATTTGGAAAAAATAGTCATGATTCTTATCTACGACAAAATTTTTATTTTTTGCATTGTATTTCCAAAATTTTATTTTTTTATTTTTTACCGCATCTTCCGCATTCATGTCTTTTGCCGAAAATGGACATTTAACTTCAACTAGTCCCATTTTCCCTTCTTGATCATAGTAAATACCGTCAGGCGTAGCTGCTAAATATTGAAAATTTTTATGTATATACAATCCACAACCCATAATCGTAATGTTTTCCTGCAGGGATAATTGAGCTAACGCGGTTTGTTCGTGGGCTTTACCATAAGCAACCGATGGGACGTTAGATATATTTTGCGGTTTTACAATTGATTTTACTAAAGGACCGCAGCTAATATTATCTTTACGTTTACAAATTTTTCCGAACATAGATGCTGTTAATCTGTTTTTTCTCATTTCTATCCATTCTGCACTAGAACATTGATTAAAAGTTCTTTTTTGTATTTCATCTATTTGCTTATCAGTGAGTTCCATCTGTTTCAAAAATTCCTGTTTTGATAACTGAAAATCCTCATCAGCCATGTCTGGTCGTTGTGCATTTTGACCGTAATCTGGATCTTGTCCTTTTTTCTGAAATTTTTTACGAAACGCTTTTTTGTAAACTTTTCTTTGTGCTTTACTTGTCTCATACATATTTGAGTATTTGCCAGTAGGTTTACGAAATATGTGTGTATGCACAGCATGGATTGGTTTTTTTGAATTAAAAGATATTGCTGCAACTGAACACCTCTCCTGATATGAATTTCTTTGTGTATAATTAATTCTTTTTCCACCTACGTATTTAGCAATAACTGAATTGAATGTTTCTGCAGCATTACTATCAACGTCATGTATTAAACTTTTTGCGTTGTTTGCTAAGAAGGATACAATTTGGCACATTTTTCTCCAAAGGATTGAGTTTAGTAAAATTATTGCCGTATTGGTGTCTGTTTTATCAGGTGCAGGGCAAATAGCACTATCACAGTTCAAATGATCACCAAAAGAATGCTGTAAAGCATTAAAAATATCTGCGCGAAGTTTTACTATTTTTTGAGTTTCGGAAAATTTTTCGTGCTTTCTAAGCTTTATAGCTCGCACCGTGTATCTGCGCAACTTCATGACTTTGAAATCCGTCAGGTGTTTTCTCTGTTGAATAGGAATACTCGTATCTTTTATTAGTGCTCTTAACTTGTTGCAAAGATTTCTTAACAGATGGTTTCGGCACTCAATTTTTTCTACTTTACAATTCCCATAGGGATTTGATTCTAAAATTTTTTTATGACTACTTGAATCACCATCTGATATAAGCCTAGCATATATTAGGCCATGAGTTTGCAAAGAACTTTTAAAACCTTCAACGAGAGATGCAGATTCCATGCTGGAAGAGCTACCAGAAAAGTTCTTGAAACATGTATGTTTCGTTGCTGCTGTATTTTTGTTTTCAGCTTTTGAGCATACACTACAGTATTTATTTTTTACACCTAGGTAGAGCAGCTTACCCGTGTGTGCCCCGATAATTGCTGCAGCACCTGATGAAGCTGAGTAGTTATTACGGAAAGATCTTTTGGACCAACACCCATCAGCGATCACGTCGATCATTGGTATACCATTGCTATTAACATTACCTATTTCTTTAGCATGTTCCGATTCTTCGATACCAGCCTTACGCATTTCTTCTAGCGCTGTCTCATGAAACCATTCATACACTTTTTTACTTGTTTTGGCGTACATACTTTTTGTCATTCCGGGTATATCAGCATTTCCTGCTAGTTCATTTAAATTGGCTAATCCACATCCAATGCTAATAATACCCGCAACTATGCTATGATTGGCATCACAAGTGTAAGCCGGATCTTCAGTGCTGATGTCAAATTCAGAATTACAAAGTTCACATTTAAAATGTAATGTTGATATAAATCCTTTACGCTGTTCACCGAAACATTTTAAATGAGTTAATCTGCAACCGAAGGATGTTTCATTGTGATCAGCAATTTTTCCCAAAATTTTAAAAAAATACGCTATTGATACTATTCGTCGTCCCTCTAGACAAAAAACTTCACCACTGTTATCGATAATTTGTTTTTCATTTTCAATCAGCAATTGGGAATCATCAGTTTTGTTTTTTGCAGATTGGTGACGTACCCTAACAATACGTCGAAAAGGGAAAGCATCATCGAATTTTCGTTTTCGTCCTCTTTTTTTATTCTGTGCGTCTTTGTTACCTGTGTTTGTTGAGTTCTCAACACCCATTGAATGTTCTATGTTATTGTGATCTTCCATTCGTTTTAATATTGGTACTTAGAGCTGTTAATGGTGGACGAAATGTGTCAGCGCGTCTGTAAGATCAAAGCATAAAACCAACTTATAATGACTTCCTGTATTTATGTTACAAACTTAATAATCAAACAACATGCCGCTACGTTTAAAATGACTCGAAAAAATAATTTAAAACACCTCGATATATTTAGAATTTTGTAGTAAACAAATCATTTTCACCGTATGTCCCTAGTTACAATAATAAACGAAAACTAAGCACTTTTCTATATAAGGAACTTTAGAAAAAAGAAAATGTATGAGCTAACTTTAATTTTAAAGGAACATATATCTCTATACTGACACCCCGTAAAATAAAGAAATTGATGCTACTCACCCTTGTAATCTATTTGCTTTCATTAACTTAACGTTTGAAGATATTTTTTTTTTTCTAGTACACGCATATTTTTTTCGTTTATTTTCCATAACGAAATCGAATAATAGTTTGAAAATACAAAAGTTTTCACAAAACTAAGATAAAAATAATCAATTAACAAAAATATTAAATTTAATGAAGTAGAGCAACTTTCACTTCGGTATGAAGGAAAATCGAGCGTAGAGCACACGTCAGAACGCTCCGGCCCAAGGAGCGCGACTGAAGAAATTCGCTAGGATTTTTCCTAGTTATTTAAAATATGTTTTTAAAATTTAAAGAATTATCAAAATTCAAAATAAAAACTTTTTAAAGGATTAATACTCATTGGTCTTCAACCAACTCGAATAAATTAATGGAAAAATAGCTTTTAGCAGTATTTATCAATAGTTTTTTGTAAGGCAAAAAATGGGAAATTTAATGAATTTATAACGTTCTAATTAGGAAAATCATAAGTTTTTCGGCAATTGTATTCAGCACATTTGAATTACGACTATATAAGGATATTTATGTGCTGATCAAATTGTGTAAATTGTAATCGGTTGCAACGTAGTGAGTGCACAAACTTAGCTCGAAATGATTTTGGGGGAAAGAGACTTATCTTGAAGGCCTGATTAAGGTAACATAAAGTAACTTTATAAATGTGAAAAAATTCACGCGCATTGCGTATATAACACTAATTGTTAAACAAGAAAAAAAAATTCAGTTTATCATTTCATTAGCCGGGAAAAAATTGTCAAATAACTTGTTGAAAACGCAATTTTGCTAGACTGCAGCCTTAAGCCTTCTAATCATTTTAAATTGAATTAATGAATCACTAAACAAAACAGCAAAAACACACGTCAAAACGTCTAAATGTATTGTTTGAAGAACTGCTCTAAAACCGTAATTTTGGACCGATTTCAAAAATTCTTCACCGTTGGTTATAAGTACCTACGTGATCCCTGAGGCTTAATATGTACCACGGGCAAAGCCTTGGCGGGCCTATAGTTAAAAATAATAGCTCAAACGAAACAATTTAATAGAAACACACTTCGAATCGTAACTTTCCCATAACGCGCTAACGGTTTTCAGGCAAGAAGTAAAACTGTCAAAAGCACAGATAAAATAGTGAAAACATGAGGCATTCGCAACCACGATCCGTTATGAACTTTGAAATTATTGCGGGGTGTAGTGACATACAAATGTACCGTACAAATCGAGGTTTCATAATAAAATCTAATAACAACTCATCATCTTACATTACATTTAAATATGATCAAAATAAGTCCTGTAAAATCTCTTATATTTTAGGCGACTTTGCATTATGTTGGTTAACCATTTTCCGTCGGTTTCGAAGCAGAGTATTCAGATTTGTTTATATGAACTTATCTTCTACAACAGATAAACCTGTAATTCATCTTGTATATTTATCTTTTAAATTATATCTAAATTCAATGTTGTGTCTCCTTATTATTACCATTAATTGTATAAAAATGTCACTTGTTCAGATAGATAAGTTTACAGTAACATTTGACAAATATAATCTATTATATATATAAAATTCTCGTGTCACAATGTTAGTCTGCATACTCCTCCGAAACGGGTGGACCGATTCTCATGAAATTTTCTGTGCATATCGGGTAAGTCTGAGAATCGGCCAACATCTATTTTTCATATGTACCACGGGCGAAGCCGGGGCGGACCGCTAGTATACTATATAAATGATAAATAAATAAATAAATTTCCAATTCTTTAACAAAACCTATCGTCATACATTGTATATTTGCACATTACATATTTTATATAACTATATAGTGTTTATGCTAGTAATATTCTACAGCCAGAACTGCCACTTTCAAGTTTCTTCACATTCAATCATTACTTTATCATATTAATGATCATGAACATTACCAAAACACGCTAAAGATGTCAATCCAAACCGCAAGGACGCAGGAGATAACAGTTGTAAACAAAGCTGTGCACGTGGCCGAGATAATTGCTAAACAAACAATAGCACATTGTCTCAGATCGCTCGGATTCCGGCCGGCCATTCACATTTCGGCTGAAAGGTTTCTTTGCGAAAATCGTATGTAGTTGAAACTGATGTAACTATACAATAGAATCATGTATTGATATTATTTTCTAATAAGTCACTTGTTTTGGCTTTTCTCCGGTTGATTATGGATAAAAATATAGCCTATCTTATTCGGTAAAGACTTGACGTTCAAAGATAAAATAGTTTTCAATTTCAATAGAAAAGTTTTGTGATATACCTACCTACCGTAGCTAATAAACACAGATAAAAAATATTCCGTTTTTTATTAATTCAGATGTGAAACACGTGCAAACAAAAAACACATCTTATATGCAAGAAATGAATTTTGATTTGTCGAATAGCTCGATCGAAAGGTGCCTAATATAGAATTTAATTTGTTAACGACATAGAATGACCTGGCGATATTCAGCCCACCTGGAGAGATAAATCCCGAACCAATTTGGACCTCTAATCGTATAATGTTTCTCTTGTCATACGCGTTTTGATGTTTTGACTTTGATAATTGATGCTATAGGTATAGGACAATAATAATCTTTAGTGTACTCGCTAGTAGCGATATAATATTATAGAATTAATGTGATCATAAGACAAATGACTAATAACTACATGCCTTGTGATAGTTTAAAAGATTCTACTGCATATCCAAGATAAGTCCAAGATGCTATGAACTAGAAAACCAACATAGATATCCGAAAAGGGCTAAAGAGTAAACCACAGTGACTTTCCATGTTAAAATAACCTTATTCTAATTTCTAACATTTCTATATACCTATATTCCATTTGCCGAAATAAAGGCGACGCAGCTTCATCTCTACCGTTAAAATAAGCCCCTATATCATATAGAAACAACGCCTCTAAGGATCGTAACAATCATCAAACAATATAGACGTTCACACGAACCGGTGAATTCGCAGTCAGCTGATATTTAGGCTCCTGACCTATATCCGTGACGTAGCTCCAACACAATAGGGTATTGTTCTTCATTTGCGCACATCAGGAGTCCTCAAGGTGCCGTTCGTTCACATCTAGCTTAATACTTCGTTTTTCATTGTTCGGATCAGCTGTTTACTTTCGTTTGGTTGTGTAATTGTGACGTCATTTGTTTGTCAATTGTTGTAGGAATAGTTTGGATTGGGTAGGTGGCCTGAAATTCTATGATAGAGATGCCTAGCTGTAACTTTAGTCCAAATATTATAAAGTTTCGGGTTAGCCTGGATGCAATAATAACCCTAATTTTATAAGTTTTAGTTCTTAGTAGTTTAAAACAGAATATCTATATTTCTAGGACAAAAATTTTTATTATGTGTTGTTTGATATTCTAATATCATGTTCATTTATTTTTAATTCCTTGTTTATTCTATTCTAAGTGCAACATCACTATCTCATGATAGTGATCTGCGGAATGTACGAAACCATTACCCCCTTTTGTCACAGTCGGTAAATTGACAGCACGCGGCAATCTTTTAGTTTTGTTTTGATCACTATCCGCTTCTGATAGTGTAATTGTAAAGGTATTGTCTTCGCTTTAAGTAGTCACGAGTCAAAGTATTGTTTATGTAAATAGATTAATAGAGATGTTGGTTTTGTATTCAGTTTTCATGCTTATTGTGTGCTTTATTGTTTTACTCCATAATTTTAGAAACAATATGATTACCGCGACACTTTTAATAGCTATGGAGACTTTTTTAGAGTTGAGCGTTGTTGAGAGTAAAATTTCAAGGTCGCGTTATGGCAATACCGTCACGTCATGGAGTAAGGCGACGATTTTGGTATCTTTGAATCTTGAAGAGGTTTCTGACACGTGTGCTCGACAAACACTCTTTTTTAAATGTAGCTTATTAAATAACTATATGTTATTGATTTATTACGTAATTTTGATATGACGTGTCCATATTTTATTGTAAGCCTATTCCAATATTGAAACACAAAACCAGTATATTTCTATTAACGCAAAGAGGTTGGATATTAAAACGGTAGTGAAAAAAGGCGAAGTAAATGATAAATAGTTCGAGTTAATCCTCGCTTATCGCCTCGGCCTCCCGTGCGGTCCAAATATGAAAGATGGGACCCCGTACAGATAACACTTCCAAGTAATAGGCTTTCTAGGGACTGCTTACGATTTGACACGATTCATTGTTATTCTGATTGACTTTGAATTTATAACAGTTTCAATATCGCACATGTATTTTTCCATCGAAACCCAATAGAAAAGTATACCTATGTGTCAAATTCCGTAAAGCCCTAGCCTTGGTATTGTCAGCAAAAAAAAACAAATGTCACTTTAATTCCCGCGCTTTTGAGCCATGACAAATGTTAGTGGACGTTGCGTTAGTTCGTTGTGATTCGATATCGATTAATTTTAGCTTTTCGATAATGAATTATTTGTATTAGATACTGAAAACCCGATCTTACTAGATTGTTATGTTAAAAAAATACTATGCTTTGTATTTTTCCATATTAGTTTCATTTATCTACTAGTATTTTAATTTATTTCATAGATAACAAAAAATGAATTAACTACAGATAATAATAATTAAATATTCTGATTGATAGTGTGTATTTTTTGTTATTTCAAATCTCATCTTAACCAAGCACTAAATGCACCGAGCCTTATATATATTGCCATTTGGATCGATAAATCGCTCTATAATGCTATTTCTATCGATAACTCGCGCACATCACTAGCCTATTATTTGTCGACGGTATCAAGCAGCCGTGCATCCATCACTAGGCGATAACCACGCTTCTTATTAACCAACTGTTTCGATCATTTGTATAAATGCCACACTGCAGCTACTCAGAGTAAACATTAATGTTGTATGTAAAGGAGGATGGCCACATATGACCTGAATGCGAACATTAATCATCGGTGTTTCAAAAAATAGTAATTTATGCGTGCTTTTACTAACGGGGTCTAACTTATTTTTTTCGGGCCGGGAAAATGTTATGTATTATTAATAAATAAACTCAAATTCATAACATTGTTTGAACGCATCCAAACGTCTTTCATTTTTACCTGTGTCATGCGTTTCGTTTTCACAGCGCAGCGGGAGTTAATTAGCGATTACGTTTAAAAAAATACTAGAATAATAATATATATATTTCTTTGTGTTATTTCACCTATCATATTTAATAGCAAAAACAGTAAGAAAGATATAATTTATAGATTTAAAAAATATTTTTTGCCATAAATACATTTAATAATATACCTAAAATATGTAAAACGGAACGTATTTTTTTCCCGGCATAATAGACACAAGTCACAAAGGTTAGATGACACATGACATGACTGACGCGTAGCTGAAAAACATGATTTTGTTCATTATTTGTCACTACAGTGTTGTATTGGCTTATATAACAATCAAATAAATAACATAGGCTACGTCGTCCACCCTTAGAATTTAGTTATGGCTGTAGGTATAACTCTAAACCATATTCATTATATACGTAGCCATAACCTCAAAAATGGCAAATTATGTAAAAATTATAAGCTCCACCACTTTCAAATAATATATTTGCAATGTGGGATTGCTAAGGGTGGTTAGGCGAACCATTTAAGCCCTATATTAATCATGGTCGCGACATTTCATAGTCAGGTCTTGGTATGTATGGGCAGTGGCCGATGTCCTTTATAGATTACTTTAATATCTATAAACAGAATACAGATGACTTTGAAAAAAGAACACCAAGAAGTATATTTTTTAATTTGTTTTTTTTTCTAATGGCAATCAGCTTTCTTTCTTGCCAGTGTCAAATGTCTGAATTTGACAGTTATCTTTTTTTTAAGTGTCCTTTTGGATTACTTTGACTGCAGTTCTCCATATAAAAAAGCATTCGGTTACTAAATTGAACGAAAATTTAAATTTTAAAGCCAGCTTGGTCACAGTCAATTGGCCAGGACCATTTTAACTGCAAGGTCATATGTTACGAAGGGTCAAACGTAAATAAAAGATTTATCCAGATGAAATTGTATGTAGTAACTTTGTAGTATTTCAACCGTTTAATAATGTTTTATATTTATAATTATTCTAGGTTTCCGGTTAATTTTATGCAATGTCTAAACTCTAAACACGCCAATTTCTTTATCCATTTTCTTCCCTAGTATTATTACTAGAAAAATTATATTTAATACATATTTCTGTTTTTACAATAGTTACCAAATATTAAATAATTTATTTGTTTTAACTAAGTAATTACTCAGCTTAATGCCACTTCTAGACAAACATTTATTATACGCTACATACCTAGATATAAAAATAAAACGCAACCTCTTTCGCCTATCAAAACCTGCGATTATCATCATTCTGCGTAGGCCCATATAAAATCGCTGTCAAACACGTCAAACAACAAAAGGGAACCATACATATTAACATTAACTAATTTTAAACTTCAATAAAAAGTTAATTCATAGTATCGATCAGTCATCGCAACAAAAGATGTTAAATATAAGAGTCATGCTAACGAAAACGCAGATCATAGATATACTAGATCAAACTAGATATCGCAAATGTAACGTGTCACTTACCTACTAAGCGATAAGGACTCAAAACTTTGCATAATACTGTACACTTTATTAAATTTTCAACAGAACCGCTGTTAGGTCTTGTAAGACCGCATAAAATTTCTTCAAAATTCAGAATAACCATTTGACAAAACTGATTTTATTTCAGCATGATATGCAGATGATAATAGTTATCCAACTGCGACTCTAGACTAGTATATTATTATTTTACTATTTCTGAGTATATTTCTTTGAGTACTAATCTGAGATTACCAGTTGACCAAACTGATTGTATTATTTATAATGATATTCTTTAATTTAAACACCCAATGTTGCTGTTTAATATCTTATTTATTGTATATCTTCAACCGCGTATCTAACTATCTACCCACATCATTGCTAAATACTTTCATATGATATATGACAGATGACACGCTAAGTTTATAGAAAATCCGCCCTTGCTCTTTCTAGTATTATACGTGGGTTGTGGTTCATGGTAACAGTTAAAAAATAAACTGCTGAACACTTATGAATGAAATTAGTAAAACAATTACTAACAAAATTACTATTTTTAAAAATAAATTAAAGACATACTTAACTAATTTCGATAGCTGATTGTGTTATACTAACTGCAAAATTGTTATTTCTCATATTTGTAAAAGATCATGTTGTATTGTTCTTGTTTATGAGATTAATAAAGTTCTTTAAACCGAGAGATTACCTACTATGCACTTAAGCGGGTATAAGGGGGTATGAAAGCAAAACAACCTAGCAAACAAAATTACATAATCTCATAGCTAGTATTTTAATAGATTCACAAGTACTTCAACCAATATCCTTTTGCAGTAATATGTAATAACCTTCTCATTATTTATAATAAGCAATCAATTTTATGGTACAACATAAAAAATACCAACTAAATGCTAAATTTATTTGTCGATGCTTGCGTAATGCGGTTTTATGATTATACTTGATGTTTGCTTCTATGGCTATTTACTTTTGCTATAATAACTTGCAATTACGATTTAAAACAGGATTTATTCGACAGAGTTACTTTCGCATTTATAATATTAGTATGGATAACAAAAAGCTGAATAGTATGTTTGTTTGAACGCGCTAATCTCAGGAGCTACTGATCTGATTTGAATAATTCTTTCGATAAATAGATAGCCCATTTATTGAGGAAGGCGATATATATCATCAGGCTAGACAAACAGGAGCGGAGCAATGCGGGTAGAACCGCGAGGCACAGCTAGTAATTGTTTATACAAAACTAGCTGTGCCCCGTACAAATGTTTTACTTACGATTGTGACAATCCTATCAAAATTTATCATAAGAATTTTATTTATTCTAATCCATAAGTTTTAAAATTATGTACCTACTTCAGTTTAAAGATTTGCTTTTAAAAAGGAATAGGTACTTTTACATACGAATATAATGTTGTATCAATAAGCCACAATTGGATTGAAATAATCGTTCGATATATTTTGATTCATTCTTTATTACATAACAAGAATTTCGTACTTTTAACTTCCACGAATTGATTTTATCTCAGCTGTATTGATATTAAACCGTATTACAATGGATTAAGATTGATAATAACGTATCAAAGTCGCGTTCGAACCAATGAATGAAACTAGTATCAATGGTATTATAGCGTATTTTTTGGATTTGAATTTGGTCTTTATTGCATTGAAATAGGGGTCATTTGTGAAATGATTGTGCGTTACGGATTTCGTCTAGGGTTGTCGTATTGAATATAAATTGAAAATTAAAACACGTAGTGAGTTTTTTTTATGAGGATTATATTTTGATACTATCTTTAGATGTAGACATTTCTACTTTCAGAATTACCTAAACCATTTGGTTTGACTTCAGTGGGATTATAAAATAATAATAAATACCTTAATTGAGTTTTATTTTGATCGCGACCAAAAAATAGTAGTTTTAATCGATAGCTCCTTAACGTCATTTTTCTTAATATGTTTGCTTATTGTCTTCACAGTTGGATAGTAAAATTCGGATAGGTTACTAATAAATATTAGTATACATACAACATACAAAGTAATTTATAACAGCCATGTGATGTTCTTTCAACTTTCTTCAAACCAATACTTCTTGATCTAAATACTTGTTCTTATCTATTTCATTGCCAACCCTAGCTCAAGTACAGAATGATAAATGAATACATGTCAAATGAATCGAAAAAACCATAGGTCGTTTACCCATCAGACGTGTAGGTGTTATTGTGTAAACATATTATAATTATGATTAAAGAATAGCACAGTGATTGAGATTACAGTTAATGTCGGTTTAAATGTACAGGCTAATATTTTAAGTATACGTTTTGTGGATCTGCTATTTTTTGCGAGTAAAGGAGTGGAAATTGAATATTAGACTGCAATGCGTTAGATAATTATTGATTTTCTATTTTTATAATAAGACACACCTAAATCTTACCTAATAATGAATGAAAGGTATTTTGTTTGTTTTCTTATTACGAAGACAGACAGTCATAGACGGACAACAAAGTAATCCTATAAAGGTCCGTTTTTTAGGGTTCCGTAGCCAAAATGGCAAAAACGGAACCCTTATAGTTTCGTCATGTCCGTCTGTCCGTCTGTCCGTCTGTCCGTCTGTCACAGCCGATTTACTCGGAAACTATAAGTACTACAGTGATGAAATTTGATGGGAATATGTGTTGTATGAACCGCTACAAAAATATGACACTAAATAGTAAAAAAAAGAATTGGGGGTGGGGCCCCCCATACATGTAACTGAGGGATGAAATTTTTTTTTTCGATGTACATACCCGTGTGGGGTATCAATGGAAAGGTCTTTTAAAATGATATAAAGTTTTCTAAAAAACATTTTTCTTAAAGTGAACGGTTTTTGAGATATCAGCTCTCAAAGTCGTAAAAAGTATGTCCCCCCCCCTCTATTTTTATAACTACGGGGTATAAAATTCTAAAAAAAATAGAGGTGATGCATGCTAATTAACTCTTTCAACGATTTTTGGTTTGATCAAAGTATCTCTTATAGTTTTTGAGATAGGTTGATTTAACTGTAATTTATTATATTTGCTGCTACGGAACCCTTTGTGCGCGAGCCCGACTCGCACTTGGCCGGTTTTATTACTTTTGAGGTTCGCAACCCTAAAAGTATAATCACTTTTTTGGCAGAATTCTCTAAATAAGTTCGTGTTTCAAATTCAGTTAATAAATTATTATTAATTATAATTAAATAAGTATAAGTACGCTAATTTTATGAGATCATAACATTTATGGCGCCAAATGTGCTATATTATTTTTTCAATTGCCACAGATAACATATATCTAAATTATGTTACTTTGACAGAACAAAGATTTATAGTTAAGTAGCGACAGACGCCCACAATTCGTTTAAACTTTAAATATATCGATTGTGAACGCAAAAAATAAGAGCTTTTACATCAAATAGGCATAGCTTTATTTTTTATGAGCTTGAACTTTAATATTATCACTCAAAACCCGTTACATAAAAAAGCCTATGTTATTTTTCTGTATACCTACTACATAATATGTATTTCTAAAATAAGCAAATATACCTTTTTTTTTTAAGTGGGGAAATCTTCCAAAGATACCCACGGCCCCCGGGGAAGGAGCCGTGGGTTATGTCGGATTCTTACCGACTAAAATCCCACTGTGTTCCGTCGAGCCGCTTTAATGA
Source organism: Colias eurytheme (assembly GCF_061535395.1). Classification (NCBI taxonomy): domain Eukaryota; kingdom Metazoa; phylum Arthropoda; class Insecta; order Lepidoptera; family Pieridae; genus Colias; species Colias eurytheme. The sequence goes on from NC_143004.1 coordinate 3,488,568, forward strand.
TGGGGCCGCGGGTATTGGTTGGAATTCTTCCGCGACCCCCTCGGCGGCAGCCCGTCTCCGGGCCAGGCGCAAGCCAAGAACAGGAAAGGTGGTTAAGCAAATCTACCTGCATTAGTACTACTCAATTATTACTACTCAATTATTTTATAACGCCGCAATGCTGTTCATACATATAATTATGTACACATAGATAAAAATTTAGTTTCTCAATAAAACAACCAACCAAACCTTACTTCAGAATTAAAAAACCAGTCCAACGATACCACCAAAGTCCATAGTGACAGATCATCTACACCCTCATAAAAGTCTTTTATACAATACACATAACAAAAATAATGATGATTTAACAAGTAAATTATATATTAGTGACAAAGTAAACTAGGTGCATCCATCGGGCAGTGTACAAGGTCGACACGCACCACCGGACCCCCGCCCTGTTTATGTGATGACATCATGGCTTATATTGCGCCTAGATTTTAATTATGTTAGTTCGCGGCTTGATACTGGACGCTCCTGGGCCCGTAGACAAAGTAACAATTAAAAAACGATAACGACGAAGTTAGAAAAGGAAAAATGTATGGGATTGACATTAGATAGACCACGTGATCTAACGCGGCGTATGTCAATCCCATACATTTTTCCTTTTCTAACTTCGTCGTTATCGTTTTTTAATTGTTACTTTGTCTATGGCCCCTGTTGGTCTTAGCGTTATGATATAATATAACCTATAGCCTTCCTCGATAAACGGGCTATCTAACACCGAAAGAATTTTTCAAATCGGACCAGTAGTTCCTGAGATTATCGAACAAACAAACAAACTCTTCAGCTTTATAATATTAGTATTGATTTGTATATGTTACTAGTAATTTATCCTATGGGTTTGTGTACTAACTTCAAAGCAAAATTACGTATGAGGTTTTATCGTCTGATGCGTTCAAAAATAGTTCTAAGTAGTTATTGTTTAAGCTCTATTCGATCCGATATCGTTTTCCGCGTTAAAATGTATTTTATTTATTAAAAAAAAGATTTACCAATGTAGTAGCCCTTCTAACATTTAGAGTCAGCATCTTCATCAGCCCATATATTATGTTCCTGGGACAGGCGTCTCCTATGAGGGTAGAGTCACTTTAAAAAGAAAGCTCAAGTTTTGTTAATATTTTTCGATTAATTTTTGTTTGGAATACATTTGAATTATGTGTGTATATTGTATGTGAATCTATAGAATAATTTTTAGAAGAAGCAAGGAAATTTTTTCAGTTAATGTGCAAGAAACACACTGGCGTATAAAATTTAATATGAGTGGTAGGTATCAGTCGAACATATTAACTTTATTCATTTACTCTGTACCACCACTGTAGTTCTCCTGATTTTTACGTTTAAATTACATACGTCATTGGTGTTAAATTACGTGTATTTTCACAAAAACTAAGTAAAAAACAACATTTAACGCAAGTCAACTCTTATAGAGGTCATACGATGTCACTGCGTTTTATGTTCCGCTTGGTAGCGCCCTTTATTATAATTCCTAACTTTGATTTTATACACATTTCTTTGTTATCATACCTTTATATTTATTAAATTATCAGATACTTGAAAAATATTTATTCGGCTTGAAATATAAATTGTGTAAGGAAAATTTGTTAAAAAATGTCTGCTAAGTCGTATAGTTGTTAATAAAATTTATCCTTTAGCATTTTTATATGTACGGTATGTACCTCATCATAATAATTATAATTTATAGGTAGGTACTTAATGTTGTTTTTTTTCTTTGTCACAATTGTTGCGTAGATAATGAAAAAATTATCATTAACATTTTAAATTTCTTAGGTACCTACTAACCTACCTACTCGTATGTAATAAGGCTTTAGGTAGGTATTTTTCATCATATGAACAAGTTTCAGAACAAAAAAAATGTAAGTATAATATTCATTATGTTATATTGCATTATGAATGAGCAAAAACGAAGTGTTTTATATCCTTAAATATACGTGTTTAAAACACATAATAAATGTAAGGTTTTTGCTCTAATGTAATAAGTAAATATGTAGGAATTTTATAATGAAGGAAAAGGAAAATTAAAGCGTGTTTTTAGTTTTTTAAACGATATTCTTATTTACATTTATTAATTGGGAGCATTCTTCTGAGACACAGTGCTTAACTATAGTTCAGGAGCCAAAGGGTTCATTACTTATACCTGTACATTATTATGTTATAAAGACTTTATATGTATGTGTAAATTTCCATCATAAACGTTGTTTTTCTATGGTTTTTCTTCCCATATTCACCCACAAGTTCTACACAGAAACGAGAATATATTCTTAAGCGTAAAATCGCTGATCAGAGACGTCGGCCACGGGTGGTTGCGTCGCATAATTGTGTGCTGTGACCCGCGGCCGACAGTTACTTGGGAGTTGGGAGCGTCCACGAAATGGCGGCGGCGTTTGAATTTCGAATATAGTTTTCGAATTTGGCGCGGTTTTTGAATTTGGAATTTGTTGTATTCGAAGTTTGGCGAGAATGGACATAGAATTTTGAATGTGGAAGCTAGTGTTCGAAATTGGATTTAGGTTCAATTTATGATTTGAAATGGGTGTTTGCGTTAAATAGGTTGTGTTCTGTGACCCGTAGCCGACAGTTACTTGGGTGCTTTCACGAAAAGGCGGTGTTTGAATTTGGTATCTTGTGTCCAAAAAAAATATTTGGATTGAAGTTTTCAATCTATGATTATAGAATATCTTTATTGTTGACATGGTATTTAAGTTTGCTCTTGTTTCCAAATTTAAATCTATTTAAATCATAGGTAGTACCTATTAGGTACACTTCTTAGATTGGAAATTATGTAGGTACATATAACTTTATATCATACCAATATGAATAATAAAGTTTACAAATCCCACGGTCTATTTAATTTCAGAAAGACATAATCACTCGAATACTATACTATACCTTCATGTTTTTTTGAATAAAAATAAATGAAAATGAACATACGGATTACGGACAGCTTGCAAATATTGTAAATTTGGTATACTTACTACGCGGTCACATTAACTTGACGCATTGCTGGAATGCGAGAACCCGCCTGCTTCCCCCCGCATTCCCTTAGCTCGCCCGGCAATCGTCAGTATGGTTAGCATCTCTGTTACCGATACAAAATAACGTCATCAAAGCCATGCCGCATGGCTCCGATGACGTCATTTTGTCATTTTGCCCATGGCCCATGCGTCAAGTTAATGTGACCGCGATATACTTGATATACTGGTTTATAGCTACTAACTTTTCATTACAATAAACATTTGATGATAATGTTTTTGATAGTCTTGTTCATAGTAAAATTAATCCTATACTATGATTAATTAGGACAGCTTTACAATAAGTTATAGCTAAGAAATAACAGAAACAATTAAATACATCGACAATGAAACATCAACAAGATATATCGATGTAATTTATTCAAAGAACATTAACACCTGAACTGAGACGGTTGCCCAACTGAAACAAAGCGCCGGAAGCGGCCAGTTAACCGGCAAAATTCAAATTTCGAACCAATGGGTGAGAGGGATCGCTATATCCGTTCCGTTTTCGCAACATCCGAGCGCGTTGGTGCGTTTCGGATTTCGAATTCGCCGGGAATTACGGATTAGGCTATGGCCTGCTTTATAATTAAAAAAAAAACGACACAGGCGTGCTATGATTAAAAAAAAGTAATATATGTCAAAGTCACGTCATAATTAAAAAAGAAATACGTCACACAGGCATATGGCCAGGTTCAAAGCTTCCTTCGGAAATTTATGATAATTTTTTTGATATTTTAAATTAACAATTTATTTTTATTTCAGGTAAGACACGACGACAACTACAAGAAGAAAAGTAGTGAGTAAATTCACGATATAATACTTCTACATAATATTTGCTTGACAATTTCTTATTTAAAACTTATATTGACAATCATTCCACAACATAAAACCTCAGTCTCATCCGTAAAAAAGAAAAAAAAAACAAACCAGTAGTAAAATAAACCGCCAATTAGATGTAACCGAAATTCGAGATCCTTCGATAGCGGCCATTGGTACACAATTAATACAACACTTATCTCGCTAATTAACGATTGCAGAACGACCTAGAATCTTTAATGAGGCTGTGGCAAGATCCGGTAAGAGGTGCTTGTACACTAGGGTCGGTATTTTTTATATTTACTCTATAGTAGGGGTGTTTTCTTTACCTGTGTTTACTATAAGATACTTGAAGTGTTTTCTTACCCGAGTATAAAAAGTGAGAAGGAACTACAGATATTTAACACTAGAAATTTAATAAACGACTACGTCACTATAATTTGACTTCCGATTTGCAAGGTTTGAATTTGCGTGTGATTACTTAAAAGTTATATTTCATAAAAAAGCTTATAAGCTGATAATATTGGCTTAAATAGGATTGACCTTATACCTATTTTCCGATCCCGGATTGATTCTTGAATAACTATTTTGTTAACTACTTAATTATTATGCTTACTCTGTCTCTTAACAAGAGAGTAGGGAGCTTTATTTTCAGCAACAACTTTTTGTGAAGATAACCATCCCTTGTAATTTGAACTAAATTATTATTTAATGATTGTTATGCATTCGATGCAGTTGTAGATACACTAAGGGTATCTACAACTGCATCGAATGCATAACAGTCGGTTTTATTTTGATGAATTAAGCTACAACACCATGCTTTAATATAAAAATATTTAATAGTAAATCGCATCTACCAATAACTATAAAATCGCATCTACCATAAAGATTCTCAAACAAGTTCATCGGATTTAAACTTACAATCTTATAAATTATTTCAAAAGTACATATTGCTCTTGTAAACAAAGAAATTAGCGAATAAAACATTTCACATTCAAGATCCGAGTCTTACCTTTAACAGTACAAAACATGACCAAAGTGGGGAGGTCACAAAAACTTTGCGTAAGGAAGACATTACTGGGAAACGGTTTAATTCTTTTAATTTTTCAATTAGCCGCATTATAGGGTATTGGGTAAATTAACCGATTAATGTTTTTGTAAATTAAATAATAAATATAATGTTTACATTTATATAGTATTTGGTAGAGACACTATAAATATACGTTTCTTCAAATAAAAACTTACTTTTTAGGCATCTAGTTTCATCTTATTTTATAATGGGCGCTAAGTAATACATTATGATTGCATTGATTTTTTTCGAAATCTCTAGATATTTCTAGCATAAAAATAATACGATCTATAAAACTTCCATCGTGAAAACCAAAGGTCAAGCCTTTGCATAATTATAACAATTTAATAAAGATATAGACTACAAGCCGGTATAGGAAAAAAATATGGGTCAATTGAACCACCAGGTGACCTATCTAGAACGATAGAAGAGCATAAAATAAAAAGAATCATCACTATGCCGTCACTTGTAAGCTGTCCAACTGAGTGCAGATGAGAATTCAAAAGTACAGGTAGATTTAATTAAATTTAATATTAATAAAAGATCTTTATAATTCTAGAAATAGAACAGAAAACAATCGATTCGTGTTAACCCGCGTACAAAAACCACTTATATAATCGTCTTTACACATAAGATTCAAAGTGATTTCGCAATAAATCTAAGTGAATTATCTTGCTATAGTTTTTATTACGGTGATTAAGTCAGCCCTGAAATTATAAAAAACCAATTATACGATTTGTTTTTCCGTGTTCTACGCAAGTGACATGGCGTCGATGGTTTACGCGTTTAATATTACACGCTATTGTTTATTTCAAACTAACTAAAACAGTCTATACTTAATATTATAAAGCTGAAGAGTTTGTTTGTTTGTTTGAACGCGCTAATCTCGGGAACTACTCGTCCGATTTGAAAAATTATTTCGTTGTTAGATAGCCCATTTAAGGAAGTATAGGCTATATATTATCACGCTAAGACCAATAGGAGCGGAGCACTGCGGGTAAAACCGCGGAGCACAGAAAACTTATTGACGTATCATAGGAATGAATGAAGTGTTTTTTGTGATTAATTAATAATAATTATTCATTAAGTTTTTGTGTATGTCAAGTATAAAATTGCCTACTTAACTCCCATAATATACAAAACTTAATATGATCTATCGAGTTACTACAACTACCTCTAATATAATATTATGATTGTCTTCTGTTTATTTTTCCTTAACGCTTTTGCGCATGCATACCTATACATATACCTAAATAAAATCAACAATTAAACCCAGAATATTCCCCGTCCGCTTTTTACGATCTTTTCACATTGCTCCTTGAATCTGGATTAATTCTCAAAACCTGAACCAACACTTATTATTCCGTCCATGTGTCGATTGCTTTTTGACGTCTTTATCTCGGATGTTTTTACTCGGTTAATAAAATTTGAAATTTTAAATGTGTTTATTGAAAAGTCAAGTGAAGCCAGCGGGATGTGACGCCAAAAACAATTGTCATTTTATATATTTCACTGGATCGTGTAAATTAATTGGATATTTAATTGCATTGTTGGTTAAAAATTGCTTTTCACTTCGCAGATTCGATTAATATTTATGACTGAAATTAATCGTTTATTTTTCGTCAGTTCAAGTTATTTGCAGGACGAGGCCTTTTTCTTGAAGAAATACTTGAGCTAGAGAAAAAGCTTCTTTCATAACGTGATTACACTTTATTAATTGCACGCCTCATAAGCGAAGCGTTGAGGTGGGTACTACTGTCACTTCGCGCAAAACATCTGATTTTTCAAACTTAAAATGTCTTTATGTATCATACATTGCACTTGTAAGATAATACATACACACACATATTAAGAAAAAACACTATTTTTAACGTTCATGATATTTTTGATGTCATTTTTGTTATTTAAACTAGTTAAAAAACAGTTTAAAAAAGTTCTGTCTTGGACGTCCGTGTGTCTGTATGTGCGGATCCTTTTTCTTGTTAACACGATAGCGACCGAAATACTTTACTAATCGAGTCTTTTTTTTTCTCTTACGCTTGAGTATGCTCAGGAATAGAACCCTTTCATTTTTCAGGGTCTGATTCGATGTGGTTTAATTGTTATTAAATAAACAAAAATAATAATTAATAAATATTTATTAAAAAAAAATTATGAGGCGTGCACTTTTGGATTTTCCAAATTATTTTAAGATTATACGTGAGATGATCAAAAAGTATGGAATACAGATTATATTTTATCCATCGTTTTATAATTACAAGAAATCCAGTCTTTCTTTGTACATACCTAAAGAGCAACCCACATTTATTAACAAATTTGATAATCTATTAGTAACCAAAGATACCTAAAATTGGTTAATTATCCTTGCTCTACCACGCAAATACTTCTAACGCGTAAACGAGCCATCACAATGAATATATTTTACAAAATTAATGAATTATACTATTAAATTTAATGATCATGATTAATTGCCAATAAGTTCAACATTTTATATTACAAGTGACGCCCACGAGGCAGAATTTAGCAACATGATAAATAGGCTAGTATAATCTGTGACGATTATGGCGGGAAAAATGACGTGTTTTTTTTTATTTAATTGGCAAAGGTTTAATGTTGCTGTTTATTGCTACACTTGTGTAATCTAAGTATCGTGTATTTTTTATATAAATTGTGCCAGGTAGATACTTTATATTTTACCTTATTTTACCCACTACAAATATGAAAAATTCTGTTTAAAATGTTTTAATTACAGTGTAGACATATTGATAGATAAAATAGATATTTTTAATTAAAATAACAAGAAAATAACCAACAAATGAAATAAAGAAAAACTAAAACTAGCTACAATCTAACAAAAATGACGTTTGTGATAGATGAAGATACTAGTAAAAATGACGTTTTAATATTATTTTGTTTCAAAGCAATAAACAACATGAGATCATACAACTGAAGATATAATCATCAACTGTGAGCTACCCAGTACCCGTCTACAAAGATAATTAATTTAAACTCCGTACTTAGCCGTGTTTAATAGCCCGTAGCTTTTAAAATTAATACATATATGACCTTTATACCAAGTCCATGCAATATATTTCGCAACACGTTTCAACATATACCGTAAGTTTTCCTTTTTTCGTGGGAAATGTTTTCACCGACACAATGAGGCTTCCATAGAAACCTGCCTATTAGATATTAGCCCTTATTCTATTGTTATTAAGATTTAAATTAAAATATAACAGTAGATGATATGATATTAACGGTGTTTAAAGTAATCACGTAAAGAAGGTGCGTATTTGAGATTTTATGCCGCTAATTACGAAGGTAAAACATACAGCTGGAATATTTTAAATTGATATCTCTTTGAAAAGAAACGATGAATGAAGAACTATGGAATAGTTCGATACATTTTTTAGAATTTAAAATTATTATATAATAAATTTTAAAAAGAGATTCATCATACATTATTAGGTATAATAATCTACTGGATAAAGTCAAGCAAGTTTTTGTAAAGTGAATAGATAGCCGCATTAAAAATAATGAGAAAATATACTTTTTAATTCAAATTAAGACAACCATAGAAACAAATTGTTATTATTTGAAATTTAAATTCAGAATATGAAATTTTCATTAACCAACTACGTATACGTAGGTATATTAATTAGGTCCATTATAATAACTACATAACTGTATTCATTCATAGTTATTAACTTTTTAAAATTAAAACGACTACCCTGTGTTTTTTAAAATATACAGTAGCACTAGGGCATGCACCCGGGTTTACCCGGTTCCGAAAAACCCGGGTAAACCCGGGTTTTTTGATGATCTTGAGAACCGGGTCTGAATAGTATGAAACCCGGTTCTCCCGGTTCCGACCAAAATATTAAAATATAAAGTATTATTTATATTTTGCTGCATTATTTTAACAAATTTATTGTATCTGGCAACGTCAGACTCACGTGCATCGCGAATTTTCGTGCCACGCCTCAAGCGTGGCTCTGATTAGTTGTCTAACCTTAGATGCTATAAGTTTCCTACGGTTGTATTACCAAAAAAAAAAAATAAGGCTTCGAAAATGACAAAAATTAGGCTACAGAAATATTTTTATTAGATTTGTCGTGGATTTGAAAATCTGTTGATTTTACTGTTTCATATGATACTGTTTCATGATCCAGTCATATGTTTTTGTTTTTGATATCAAGCTGAAATTTATACTTATCGAATACTCAAGTCTTCGGTCCCTTTTATGTGAAAAAGTCAAACTCACAAGCCAACGCATCAAAAGATACAGCCGTAAGTCTTGAAAATTTTCGCAAATTTCGACATTCGCATGGGACTCAAAACCTACAGCTGGGTACTTTTCATGAACACAGAGCCTTTAAATTTGGTAAAAGTAACGTCTTATAACACAGATAAAGGAAAAATTGCTAGAAACATAAATTTTAAAGTTACAACATTATAAAAAATAGGTTTGTTCGGAGCCCTCGGAACGCGAGTCCGACTCGCACTTGGCCGGTTTTTTGCTTTACAGTTTGCAGTTACTGAATAATGTTTAAGTTTATATGTGAAAATATTATGATAACAAGGTACTTTTATAAGACTGATAAATAAAGAGAAGTATTGAAATTTTGTTTCTTTATTAATTTAATAAAGACACAAGCCGCGTAAAATAAAAGGCCCATCAGGTACTTTTACAGTTACTTTTGTTTAATTTCGTATTTTTTTCCGAAGTATTATAAAAGAACCGGGTAACCCGGTTCTACCCGGTTCTGAGCTCGATTTGGAACCGGGTTTCAGAAACTTGGAACCGGACTCGGTTCTGCATGCCCTAAGTAGCACCTCTATAAGTCGAATATCAAGGGAGACGCCAAAAAATTCGAGTTATAGAGTTTTCAACTTATGGAGGATTTCGACTTAGGCGGATTTTGATTCGACATAAAGAGTTTGAGGTTTATTCTTATAAATTTTGAGTTAGAGAGGTAAAGTACATTAAAATTCAACTTGCAGAGGTGACAAACATGTTTTTATTTATTATACATAAATCAACATTATTTCAAATCATTTTAAAATAAAAAATATGGCATCAAAAAAGTCAGTATTTTTTTTGCTTTAGATAATTTGGTTGTTCTCTAGCATTATCTAATCTATAAAGAACAGAAAATTCTTCTTCTTCAGAGATACTGGTTTGCTCTATAAAATTTCGTAAGGTATTCAATGCGGTTCTTGCCTCTTTGATGGAAACGCATGGAGCGCATGTACTATTCACGTCTTCTATGTCATCTTAATCATTAGTATCGGTTTTCTGAGCTACTGAATCGATAATTTAGTCATTAGATACCTACTTAATGCAAACACGTGTTTACGTGAGTCATAAATTTATTATCCTATACTCCTAAAATGTTTTCTAAGAAACAATTATAGTGTACCTACTGCACTGTCGGCAAGTTGTTAAATTCCAAATGATCAAGTTATAAAGATTGTAAAATAAAATGTTGCCATGTTCGAGATACAGAGGTCAAATTTAATTTTTCGAGTTATAGAGTGAAAATATGTACCAAAATGGCTTGGAGGGACTCGGTGATTATTTTGACTAACAGAGGGCCAAGATTTCAAGTTACGGAGGTTTTCGGGTTTCAAGGGAAGGGAACAAGACATTTTTTCGAGATTTGGAGGTTTTTGACTTATCGAGGTTCGACTTAACGAGGTGCTACTGTATATAGGTACGCTAAAGAGTCATAAAATTGATGTATTGTCATCGATTCTTGATAAGTATACAAAATTTTAATAAAATCGGTCCATTAAAAATCTAGTCTAAAAGAGTCAGTTACATGCAAACATACAGGTGAACTACTGCAAAAGAGGAAATATATTTTATGCTTCTGTCGTTTGTTTGTATTGTATAGGTTTCAAAAGTACTGGACCGATTTCAATGATTTTTCACTAATACAAAGCTACAAATATTAGGATGTAACAAAGGCTCTATTTAATTACGTTTTATTCCTGGATAAAACCGGGCAGAGCGGCGACAAGTAATTATTAAATTTAATATAAAAAATATGGCAAATTGTTTATTAAGTATAATTATTTCATGTTAAAAATACGAAAAATTTAATATTAAATATAATAATACTACAAAAAAATGCGACAAACACACATAATTCCGCTCGCATCTCGTAGCGGAAGCGTCAGGTGCGTAGTTAGTATTCGAGCGGAGCGGCGCTGCGTGGGGCTTGCTGACATTGCGTATTCCATAAATAACTTACTGTTATTCTATACTTTACATATTTTATTCGAAAATAAGTTATATTATTTATATTTCGTATTAAATTATTAAACTTTTTCAGTGGTTCGTTCAAAATGTCCAAATGTAGAAAGGCATTCAGAATTGATGATCTATGTACCTAAACCTAAAAAAATATTATAAAACTGTATATTTAGAGGCATATTTAGACTGTACTAGGAGTGCTACTAACTGCTTTCCGAAATGGTGGTAAATAATGATGTATTTCTATTTCTTCACGTACCTATGTCGGATCAAAGTTACTTCTCAAAGAAGTCTAGTAAAAGTTTGATAAAATAAATACCTACATTTATTTATAGGAGCAGCTCTGTAGGATGAATTTTTCAGGAATTTTTATTGGAATTTAGAATTTAGAATACAGAGATAAAATTGCGTATCTTCTATTAAAACATATTAAGTTATAATTCATTAAATCGAAAGGTATCGATTTAATGAATTATAACTTAACACTTTAAACACGAAAAACAGCATTACCACATAAATCTAATGTCTTATTTAGCAAAATAGAAACTTCGCCCATAAAAATTATTCATACGTTAACTCTAACTGTACAGTAAGCCGAAACGCCATTCATGTGTTGGTAACCGTGCGAAATCAGATATACTTGTACTGTATAAAATATTTCCTGAACAATGGCCACTAGTCCCATATGGTTTTTATTGTGCCTTTCTAAATCTTAAGGTCGATGTTGTAACGCTGGATTGTTAATTAAGCTGATGGGAGGATTGGGTAATGTGACCTAGGAACTTGAATGTTCAGACTGAAAACGATTTCGAGTTAGGATATGTAGTTGTATGGTTCGATTTTTGGATCATTTTTCAGTTTCGATTTTCAGGCTGTGTATACGATGTAATTCAGACTGAACATTCACTTATACGAGTATTAAATCGTATCCGTAATTTTCAGTCTAAAATCAAAGACTGAAACCGCTTTTCTTCTATTAGCTTATAAATATTTGGATTCAAACTCAAACTTGTATTTACTCAATTAGGTAGATGTCTAGATGCTCTTTTGAATTGTCATAACATAGTTTTGCCATTTACCACCGATTTGGAAAGCATAGAAGAACAGTCAAGAAACTTCGTAGTTGCTCTTTCATGAAGATGAAGAACCTAATGGATTACGATTTAAATATGTAATAGGTACAATTATAACTTATACACATTATTTAATAATAAAGAATATAATATATGAGTTTAATGGCCTTTCTATCCAGTAAATTCTGTAAAAAATTAAAACTAATCTTCATTTAATTTCAGCTTAATTTGAAGAGTTTTTTGTAACATCAAGTTAAATTAATGTACTTAATTGAATTACTTCAAGCGTTTTTTTACATTAAATAAATAAATATTAATGAACATGAAAATTAAACAATAAGATTTACGCTATGCCGTGAAAGCTTAAATCAAACGCCTTGAAAATCGAAAGGAAAAACGAACTTGAATCGTCACTGAAACCGTCAAACGTCTAGAAAGATATCAATAATTAGGAAATTATTTAATAAGATATCAAACCTAATAGTTGTTCTATTCGAACCATATCAATTCTAATAATTAACAAATTAATCATTTAAATTTTTTTCATTAAAAAATAAAAACGTCTCACAAAAACAGTCCTGTCAAATTTATTATCACGCTTGTCAGCATCAAATAAACTGCATGTCAGCATGTAGCAACTCAAAATTACACAAGTGCATCTCAAATAATTAAATTAAAACGCAAGCATCAAAGTACGAAAAGCATTAATTAGATATTTCGAAACAATAATCTCGGGTCGATCTGAACAAATCGCCTCAACCTGACAATGAACATTCGTAATAAGAAAAATTTTCGCACGCTCGTTGCCTGCACTTTGCATTTGGCTTGCGCAAAAATGCATATTGCGCCATGCTTAGGGCGTTTGTGTATGATATGTTTGAGGTATTTTAATGATGTTTTTGAACATTTTTTAATAGTTTCACAATCTAGATTGTATCAGTAAGGTTTTTTCTGAGATAAGACTATAGCCACAGATTAGAGAATAGTTACTTGCTATAGCTACTAATCTAACGGCCCGTTAGGATGTCAAGCTACATGCATTTTACAAGCCTTTTGATGGCTCTATGTTTGATGACCACATTCTTTACTTTTCCTCCGATTTATATGTACCTATATTATACATTTTTCATACTCTCGGTCAAGACTAAAGATCATTAGATAGTTGTGTCTGTATGTATGTTATATATCTAAGTATGTTATGTAGGTTTATGGCAAATGTAAGTGTATTGAAATTTTTCTCTTCAGTTCAGTTGTCGCTTTTTAAGGAATTCACAAAGGAAAACTGGGTTAAAATTTTAGAGGATTGAAATTCCTCGAGTCATTTGTGGAAAATTTTATAAGACTTCTTGATCTATAGGTACATTATTTTCATTAATATGTGATATATCAGCTAGTAGTTTTTCTCTGTGTGAAATCCGCCTTAAACCTAAGCTATTGTTAGAACAAATTCTTGTATGTTTTGTGAGGCCTTTTGTCCGACCACAATCTCGCTATAATTGTCATGTTTTTCCGTTTTTCCTCACAGGAAATGCGAATTATCGATACGTTTACGGTTTACGAAACTGTGGATACAATGAGATAATTGTTTCTACTGGAACGCGTTTAGTAAATCTGTTGGTTAAATATTTGTTTTTGTATGTTGTATACATTCGCGATCTACTGAAAGAGAGTAGATATGTATCATCTAATAGAAATATTGACATGTTAAGGTTATTTTAGTTGTGTAAAAACCTATAATTATCTGTGCCTATACAGAATTAAATGATGTATCAGATGTTTAAAGATTTGACTATTTTAGTGATGAAATTTTTTAATAAACCGTTGTAAGGTTTCTTTCGATAACTATAGCAACGTAAAATCTATAAAATATTTGAGTAAGCTACTGGAAATTTAAATAAATAACTTACTAAATTTATCACTTCGAAATAAACCTATCAATTTTATATTAACTTCGTAGCTGATTAAAGCCCGCGATTTATAGAAGAAAAAATATAGAAAAAAAAAGAAAATTGTTACAATTAGCAAACCCTTTCCGCAATTTATATTAAAATTTATTGATTACCGAACCTTATTTCCAAAACCATGACCCATAAACACGACAGACCAAAAATATTTATTTTTATTTCTTTATTTATAATCTTTATTGCATACAAAACATAAATACAAATTTCACACACACACAGACAGGACATTTGATGCAAAGGGCGGCTTTATTGCTTCAAGCAATTTCTTCCTTTTTACAAAATACAATGTAAAATACTTATTCCAAAAATTGCTACCTACGTCATATTCTCTTCGTTGACATGGCGCCTATATTCCAACTATTTGGGTTACGAAGCCGGGTCGTCACCTATGTTAATGTATTGCCCAATACAAGTATTAACCTGGATAATTATGGATCGATTCATTAAAGTGACCCGAAGTGGTCACTCGCTTGATATAAAATTGGAGTAAATTGAGACATTTTTTACATCGGAAATAATTTTTGTAGCGTGTTCAATAAAATGATGAGAAACGAACCTTAGAATATAGATAATATTTTATTTCATTCGAAATATGCCTTCATAGAGATAACATGACGTAGCTTAATTACAGCATATACGAGTAGTTCATACCACCTCAGGTATTGTCTTAATTTTCATGTTCTATAACTATTGTTCTGATGTTTGTGGGTTAATTACCAACAGGAAAAATGAAAATAGTAGTCTTTCAGATACTCTTGAAAGATTCATTTTAGTTCCTTCGTCTTACTCTCTTATCGTAAAAAACTTATACGCCTATCTAGATAATTTTTGAAAGTTTTATAATAGCAAAACTTTTCCCCTTTTGCTATAATATATGCTGCTTTGCCATTCTATTCAAACAACTTTAAATCAAAAAATTTAAAGACACTTTTCATTCTTTAAAAGCCTGCTACCATGTAATAAAGTCTCTATAACAGTAAAAAAAAACACCTATAACGATAATACGATACGCGACCTCAACAAAGTTTCACTCCTCAGCGATGTTCTTTCACCTTTGCTCCAGTTGCGCGCGCGCCGGCCCGTGACAGCTGGGGTGAAGTCAAATTGCTACGTACTCTTGCTTTATTGTTAAGTACTTTAGATGGTTGAACGTAGAAGTATGTTGTTAGAAGGTTCAGTCTTAATCAAAAATTGAAGGCATAACAATTATTTTAGACTAGCTGTGCGCTTTTACCCGCATTGCTCCGCTCCTGAGATTAGCGCGTTCAAACAAACAAACTCTTCAGCTTTATCATATTAAGTATAAGTATAGATAAAAATAATATGTATAGCTTAGAATTATGGTTAAGAACGTAGAATTATGTTGTTAGAACAAGGCTCAGTCTTAATCAATGATGTTAAGTACTTAAGAACGATGGTTGAACTTAGAAGTACGTTTAGAACCTACAAGGTTCAGGCTTGATTTTAGATGACAAACAGAAAATGACAGCTGGGAAGATCTCAAATTGCTAAGTACTAAAGCTTTAAAGTAACTTAAGCTTTATTGTTAATTAGTAATTACTTTAGAACGATGTATGGTTAGTTAAGACGAACGTAGAAGTATGTTCCAATAAAAAACTAGCCATACCTAATAATAATATTTCTTGTCAATGACTTAATGTTATAAGTACGTCATCTCGACGTACGTTTTCTCGACTATCCGATGATCCTCAGTTATAGAATTTCTTCTCTTTTGGTTGTATGTTTATGTGCTGCAAGGGTGCTAGTTCATCACTAATAACAGTTATTACGCACTACCGTTTCACAAACTTTTACGTCCATATAAGACCGTGATCTGGATTCATATAATGTAGGTGACACAGTATGATCTTCAGCGTGCGAAGCTCCCATCATTGTTCACAGACTTTCACAAATATTTTAATTTCTGTCGCTAATTTAAATTTACATAATGTTTATTAATTAGATTAACATCTCTCTGGATAATGAGCTAGAATTTATTAGATAAGATCTTTATTTGGAATTGGGACTTTGGAGATTGCTTCTAAAATATCTATGTAAGTATTTAATATAATGCATTTCCTGCTATTTGATCTTAATGAAATATTCTTTAATTAGCGTTCAAAAATAAAGCACAGTTATTGAGTGTATTTTTACATTCTGAGCTATTCTTATTATTTAGAAGAAAAAAAGATATAATACACGGCTTTCATTACTAGTTTTACCCGTGTAGCTACGAGCGCTAGCCGTTCCCCATGGAAGTTTACATACATCTTATATTTCACCCCCATTCCAGTGATAAAATCACAATCAGATGCCTACTTTTGTATTGAAATAATTTTAGAATAGATATGCTTATAATGCTTTGTCTATTCCTGTAATTTATTACATTATTGTGGTTTCTGCTGAAAAGCCACTGAAAATCAGTGTACGCTATATATCACATTATATCATGTTTGCTTACAAAAAGATAATGATTATTACAGTAATATTACAGTACAATATTACACCTCAAAGAAAACTTTGTATTATAAATTATTTGTACCTTATCAAATTCATTGAGAAATTCCCATGTAGGTAGTATTCGCTACGACCCTTAAAGGGTGAGAGACCAACCGTAACTGTTCATTATTGACCTAAATAATTTATTAATTTATTTAGTTTTGATCAAGTGCATTGACCTCGAGGATGCAGGTGTCTATAATGTTTAATTTAATGTAGGAAAAAGTAATGAATATTATTCAATAGGTCCTCAATAAGTCGATGTAAAGTCGGTGCAAACAGCAATGAATTCCGAGTCTTTCAAATAAATAAATAAATTTTTGAAAATCGGTCTTCAGTTAAAATTGTTTACGAGTAATACGCAATTTGTTTCATTTGCCAAATGGCGTTAAACGCGTTGAACTCTCTTTAAAGGGTATAAATGAAAGCCCAAGTAAAATTCGTTTACAATTTTATGTAAGACCAATTTAAAATCGTGCAGCGAAATCTATGTAATATAGAACATAGTTTGATTAAAGGATATATATTAAAAAATAAATGTATCAACCATCAAACAAATTAATAAATACTTACAAAACTAACCATACCGAGAATGACTGTAAAAAATACATTAACTTTCAAGAAAACAATGTACCTACCACATACTTCAAATAACGTAGCAAAAAGGCCTCATAAGAACTCACATATTTACAATACCATATAGCACTTAATATACCTAATTGCTCTATAAACATTAATAGAATCTACATAATATGGAATAAATTTCACGCTATCACAAAAACGTGTAAACATAACATTAAACCCTTAGTTACAAAATGAGCTGTCTAACTATTAGCCACTTCAGTAATTTACTGTAAAAAACATACCATTGAATTTAAACCTTATCCTCTAAGTATTAGAGTTCATTTCTATATCTCTATCTGGTGGTTTATGGTTCTCGTTTAATGAATTCCGTCATCTCCGTCAAGCGAAGAAAATTGGAATCTATTACTTGATAAATAGAGTTGGTTTTTGTATTAAAAAGTTGTGTTAGTAATTATAAAAACCAATGGGCGGTTACGGCTAGTTAATTTTATTAGATTCGAATGAAAGAAATACGATGGTATCGCACATGTAATGTACAATATTGTAATATTTGTTCAACATGTTTTAATTATGAATTAAGGTATTTTGATTGGCTGTTATATTACTAGTTAATTAAATATAACTTCTATTAAAAGTATAAACTATAAATTAAACTTTATTTGTTGTAAGAATTGCTGATGTATGTAGAAATTACTATAACGCACGCCTTTTATAGGTATTGTGTTTGATTTATTTTAAGCTTGCTATGCACGATGAAGAAATGGTATTACATACAGGGTGGACACATTTGGAACGGTCAATATGGGGGTGATTAAAAACCATAGTCATAGACATACGGAGATGTTCTTAAAAAGCATAATATCATATTTCTTAATGATAAGAATAATCGTCTAAATCTCTTTATGATTACTATACTCTTAACGACAATTATTGTGATATATATATTTACATATTTTACAGCCTATCTTGAATTACAAGTGGCGTAAGTAACGCGACTTTCTATTAAAGACTAGCGGTCCTTCCCGGCTTCGCTCGTGTTACATATTATAACCTAGTGATCACATACATATCCAACAGGGATATAATTTTTAAAATCGGTTCAGAAGTTCCTGAATTTACGAACAAACTCTTCAGCTTTATTAATATAGATAGTAGTGAAAAACTCTTAAAATTTCCAATACCTCAATGTTACTATTAAGCTAATTGGCGCTTACCGTGTAAACATAACACGGAAGCGACGGCTGGCTGCCCAGGGCTTGAACCGGGGACCTTTGTGTACCGTAAGCTTGTATGTTTTTGTGTAAGTATAACCTTGGTAAGGATTGTGACGTCATTTTCGTGGGCTTTCGGCAGGGTATTCTAATTTTGGCTATAGTAATATGAGCTTTTAACCTACGGGTTGTGACGTGAGTAGCACATTCTAATTTTGGGTGCAATAATATGAAGGTAATGATTATGAAACTTGAAAGCTAACATGTAGTTAAGTTAGGGTGGTAGTTGGGAAAAGGGGAGAAAATATCACTTACCTATTTTATTTGCTATGTCAATGTTTAATTTATTATTTAGTTTAACGATTAGACAAACTTAATATAATATTTAAATGCTTAAAATTGCCGCCCTAGTGGAAACGTCTCAGTCTGTTACTGGGCATTTGTAAAAACAGCACCAAAACATAGAATATTTCAGAGATTAAGAACAAACATATTATTGTTTAGTAGCGAGCAATAGTTCTACTTCTTACATTGGAATACCTACAGAAACGAAAAAAAAAATTCTAAAGACGTAAAAACGTACCTAAATTTTTAAATGCAAAAATTGTAACATTAAGCCATTAAAATTTCCGTTCAAACTATAAAAAAATCTCAAAAGCAAGGAGAAAGGTGACTCCGGTCAAAGATCATCAACCTTTGTAATTAAAGCGCAAAAAAGCAGAAAACTCAATCACGGTACAGTTATACCGTCATGGGAATCAAACCTCATGCATATTGCACTAGCTTTATAGTTCATACCGAAAAGGCAATAATGCGTGACAGATTGCCAATTGACTGAGATGTGTGAAGTGGCCTTAATGTATTCTGCAAAAAGGGCTCTAGGAAAGCGGTAAATGATATTATAATTAGAACGGTAAGAAAAGATGAGGCTTGAGAAGGAAATATTGGAAAAGTTATGTGGAAATGATAGGAATTTAATGACAAAATTACTTTTCTGAAAATTATTGATGAGATACCTATAAATCTTTTTCTGTTCAGTATTTCACACAAATCGCTCCAAAAGAAATGTATCAGAAGACCTTTTTTCTATTTAATTAATGTAGGTAACTTGAAAACATAGTTCCGGAAATTCATTTGTGTAGAACGCTTGTGTTACAAGCTTTCCAAATTTCTGAAAAACTATACATATTATCATTTGTTAATTGAACCTTATAGATATATACTACGAATTATTTATAACTGTATCAGATTGTAAATATAAAACTACATCAAATAATAATGACATAATTTGAATCAAGTCGATGCCTCCCCATCCAAAAATAGTCAATCAAGTCAGGAAAATGTCCATGTAAGCTCAACTAGTAGACCGTAAAATGGATCGCAATCACTAACCGAAAATTCCAAACTAATTTCCTGTGTCCATTAATTTATAAAAAGTTTGTATACTCTATGGTCCGTACACTTCTTGGGGTCATAGCACCCAAGAGGAAGTGACGTCACGGGTCGTCGCGTCGCACGGCGGTCGAAAAATAATACTTTTCTAGGTATAACAGAACAGTTCAAGGAGTTTTTGTGCTTTGAATGTTTTATCGACTGTACGTGTGCGTGATATGGTATGCGAAAATGTCTATTACATTTCTATAAATTGTGTCGTCGTTTTCAATTCGTAATAGCCAATAGGTCGCTTCCGTTGAAATGTCAAATATATTTTTACATCTCTTTTTTAGATTTAATTACATCAATGGCATGATTGACAAAAAGTGCGTATATATAACGTTTCTTTTTGTAAATAGAAACCGATATGCATAGCAAATCAATCAATGTTCAGCTAATGCGTTATTTCATATTGCCCCTGATTCAAGATCAATAACAAGCACTTACGCTCCCACAGATAACTTATAAAAAACTTTTATTGCAAACTGCTTGGTATCACGCTATGAATATAGAAAGAAAGTTGACCCGACGTTTCCCATACTTCTCCATATTTATGACGAAAGCATAAATTACTTATTACGATCTGTCATAATATAAACATTTTTTACATAATTACCAGTGCATAGACTTCCGTGATGAGTTTTTCTTCTTTTTGTGAAATAATCGATATTAATTACGGTTACTAGAAGTAATTAAAGTCAGGTCAATGTGATTATGTCAATTAGTGCAAAAAGTGCTCTTGCAGCTATTTCATAAATAAATGTTAATAAACACACTGTTGTAGCAAATAAATGGGGGCTTAATCGAAATATTTAACGTGCTATATAAATCAACAATATTTTTGCACGCATAAGGCAGCTCATTAAAAAGCGATAAATAAAATTACGGCTCTTTCACGATGCTACATTAAATGTGACATCTGTTTAACGCTTCTTTTACCTGCCATAAATATTATCCAGTTATCGAGAAAATTTAGTTTCATAAAAAAATTAATACTCTGTGCAAAGTTCAACATACGTAATCTTGGTCAAAACAATTTAAAAAAAATTGTCACGCATTCGCGCCAAATCATAATTTTATACTTCGAACACCCACATCGCGTCAAAACTCAGACTTTGAGTCCACACGTATAATTAGGAGAAATGATCACGGATTTTATGCACGACAGGCGTCGAAAGGGCCGGCCCGAGACTCGCAAATATATTGCGGATTTTTATTATAGCGCTCGCAAAGTGTGCTCATAAAATTGTGCGCCGCATAATATCCCTTAATAGGATGATTTAATAATTATAACCGAAGCGTATCCGAGACGTTTTCGCAGCTGTGTTATGAATGACTCGCCTTTCATTCATAAGTTCACAGCCAATCATTTTAATAACATACAATCGTAACTTATTGATATTCAATTATTCTTAGAAAATCGACCACACGCAATCAATTTTGACGGCTGAAATTGATCGATTTATCGATTTTAAAAAGAAACTATTCCAAATTTGACACCGGCGCGCTCGTGGTCTCTAATTCCATTTTCCCGCCTATAATTGACACCGACACGGATATTCTGTCTCGCTTACTCTTGCTATATTCAATATAGGGGTCTCTTTCGTATCGCGATGTCACGTGCGAGTGTCAGCGTAGTGACTATTTTGACAATTATGTCATTTGCTTGTCACGGGCTGTCATTTGGGCGACGAACGATTGCCCTATAATTTTGTTTGGAATTGTAGAACTTTGGGTTCGTTGACTTTTATTTCAAGGTATGGGAACATCTGTTGTGAGAAACCTACGTCATTTGTATAAATAAGCTGATGCAAATAATACAACTAATTCGGCGTTGACCTAACTACAACGATTGCATTGTTGTATCTATTCATAGTTTTTATCAGAGAATCTCGCCAAAATAACTGTAATAAAGATCAGCTTTAAGGAAACTTGAGTGAACACATCTTTTTATGTGTGTATTAAATTTGGAATCTATAAAAAATGTTGACGAAATGTAGCTACATAATTGAATACCATACCATATTCATAAAAAAATCAAAGATATTGGTACTATTAAAATGCACATCTTATTATAATAATAATTATAAGCATTCGTGTGTTTCTGCACGTAGTTATTTTATAATTTTGTGATTCAAAGCATACATTCTAAACTGTGTTATAAATTACGGACATTTTCCTAATCACTTTAAAATGTAAAGTAATGTGTAAGTAGAGACACGTAAAAATTAGGTGCTATTTAAATTGCTAGATACGAAAAATAAACGTTTGAAAACCATTTTAAAATTAAGTTTTGGCTTGGTTTTAACATATCTAACGTGAAAATGTTTTCTATAAAGCAACGTAATGGCATTTTCCACCAATAATGTGCGAGGATGTGTAGCGAGTAATGTGTTTGTAAATAACCAATCATATCCCTCAATATTCGTGGATTAGCACTCTTAAACTTTCAGATAGACTTTCCACTTGACAATTACCTCTATCTTCATATTTGAGACGAATCCGCTGGCTAGAGTTAGTATATTATCTAAACAAAGGACGTTATCAAACAGCCATGTAAAGATGCAATTTCGTATGTATGTTCGTGACAACAATTTAACGATTCAACAGTAACGATTGAGATGTAAAATGCTTTTGAATTAAATATGAGTCGGGATATAGTATTGCTTTCATATTCCTTGGTTATCGACTTAGGAATTTAACTTTCAATATGTGGTAGGATAAGATATTTAAGTAGATGGTTCTTTTCGATAGCTGTAAGAGGTTAATCTTTCTATGATTATTATATTTTACTAATTTTGTTATTGAAATCTGCCAATGCAATAATAAAACAGCTGGGATAGTTTTCTATAAAATTTGATGCTCTACTCATGAATTAACACATAAAGTTCACACCTCATATTAATTATGAAAAAGGACATAATTGTGTTCTTAATTTTTATTTTTTTATCAAGATAAAGAGTTTAACAAGAAAGAGGGTTTTACTTATATGAACAGAATAAACTCCGGTAGCATAGACTGCAGGCGTCCTGCATGACAATGTGTCCCTTTGTCTATGCCGCTTCGTGGAAGCGCGGCGAACGATCGAACCATAGATCCACAGATATCGTATAGCAGTGCATATTTTGGCGGTTTCAAGGTTATGGTGTTGCTACACGATGCAAATTGATAGATGTGTTAAAGGTTTTATATTTGAGTTATTAGCATCTTCTGTTTTTAGAAAAGGTTTATAGTTTTTTAACGATTTTGTTTATGCTATGGCATGAAATATGGGTTGCTAATTTTCAATCGGATGTAATAAGTATGCTATTTTTGGGTACTTGTTATAATTACTCGAACAAAAAAATTAAAGACCTACCGAATATTGCTTTAGTCAAATTCGTATTTTCAATAAATACATATTCAATTTCATATAAGTACATAACATATAATATAAAATCACAAATACATTGTAATTAACTACTTAACAACGTTTCTTTTATGTTTTATTTTTTTCCTCGCTACGTTGCCACGCTAACTCTACATTACCATTTACCATGTTTATAAAATCATCCACAAATCAAAAGTAAATACCTTAATCCGAATATACACATGCTATATTATAAAACGTAATAGAGCCATAATATATCAAGGACGTGTAACTAATAATAATAATTAATATTATAATGACGCTCAACGGCCTGCTAATGCTTGTGCCGCAATATCGTGTGTTTCCATTGCAACTGTGTGAATAATATTTCATTTGGAGGAAATTGGAACATATTAATAATAATGCATTTAGTAAAGTATTGACAAAAAATAATACTTACATGTAATGTAGATTTTGATGAATTTGAGATGAATGGAAAGTGGAAAACTAGGAATAATTGTGAAGTAGGAAAATGTATTTTTTTTTTCTCTTCCTAATGTAGAAAAGGATCCATAGCTATGTTTAAACTAAATCATATGCATGAAGGTTTTTTCATAGACGATTTATTACAAAGTAACAATGATGTTCATTCAATTAAATTCCTTTAAGTACTAAATTTACCATTACCTCTATATAACACATCATCTCTTACATAAATCTATAATATGCCACTCCAAGCTCGACTTATTGCCAAGCAACACTATGTTAACATGGCGATTCAAAATTAATTCCATAAACGTAGCAACAAAATTATCAAACTGAAGTTTAACGTTTTGCAAATAACTGTCGACATGCTCGCGTGTTTGCAACTCAATACATCATCGACGAATGGTGACGAAAACACCTTGCGAATAATAAGCATATTGTATTGACTGGAGAATAGAATTTTAAACGTATATAGACGTTGTAGGTTAACTTTAAAACGTGTTGCACAAGTATTTTTCATCAATGAATGTTCATTAGGGGATAGGTTAGGTAGGTGTATTTATTCTGTAACAAAATGTAGATTAGAATGTTAAGGAAGGTCAGGGAAAATAGACATCTGCCTTTTAGTATTTATAAATGTAAAAAAAATATCTGCATTATTCTTCAGATTTACAACAATTCTTTCTGCGTAGTAGTAGCGTAATAAGTATTGAAGTTATACTAATTTTGTGTTACAATAGAATAAAGAATTTCACAAATAGACAACACATGTTCATTCAAAAAAGGACATTACAAGAGTCCACAGTACAGAATACCAACCAACCGGACGCTCAACAATATATTCTATAAACCAATAAATCTACCACTAAATAGGTCATATCGTGTCGTGCGACAGTGAAGACGCGTATCGGCGCGTGCTCGCGACGTGACCGCTCGCCTCACGCGGCGCGAATAGCCGCCCACTTAATGAGCGCGTGTGGACGACGCTTTATAACCTTCAAAATCACGATTAAAAAGTTAACGTTCTAGAATTAAAATCAAAATTATATGCGGCTAGATATTTTTGTCTTTCTTTATGGCAAGAAGAAGATAAATATGACTATTTGTTATGTGACGTTTGAACTTAAGAAGTACATAAATAACAGAATACATTATGACCACGTGTGGGTGACGCTTTATAACCTTCAAAATCACAATTAAAAAATTAACATTCTAGAATTAAGAAGTTTTCATCGTATAATGTTAGTCTGTGGAATTAGATTAAGAAACAAAATCGTATGTAGCTCGGCTGTGGGACAAGAGCACTTTTAAACAGTCAGTATACCTACCGTCATTTGTCCACTTGATGAACACGTGTGGACTACCTACATTCTGAAATTGAGAACTAAAGTATATACAATACGGCTATATATATGTCACGGCTAAAGGTAGGTGAGAACATAAACTTAAGATTAGCCGGCTAAACTTAGGTTTATTTTCGACGAGGTGTTAATGTTAGTTTGTTCTATCTTTAGCCGGCTAAACTTAAGTGTAACCGCAGGCCCGTGGCTAAAAATGTCGGGGTGGGTAGATTTGGTTAGCGCCGGGCCGGTGGAGGGCTTGAGGGGCCCGCACAGTGCCAGAAAACACTCGCCCTGTTCCTTACATGTATTATAGTAACCAAATCTACCCACCCCGACTCAGGGCAGAAAGCTGGTGGCTAGGTTAGGTTAGGTTAGAACTCTTAAGACCCGCACGAGCCGAGCGAGCGCAGCGAGCGTGCTGCGGCAGCAGCCGGCGAAGTGCCAGAAAACACTCGCCCTGTTCCTTGCATGTATTATAGTAACCAAATCTACCCACCCCGACATTTTTAGCCACGGGCCTGCGGTTACACTTAAGTTTAGCCGGCTAAAGATAGAACAAACTAACATTAACACCTCGTCGAAAATAAACCTAAGTTTAGCCGGCTAATCTTAAGTTTATGTTCTCACCTACCTTTAGCCGTAACATATATATATAATAAAGGCTATACTTTGGCTAGGCTATGAAACAATAAGAAAGAAAGAAAAAATATTTATTGCCACATTAGACTTTAAGTTCATATTGCACAAACTAATACCTCGCAATTAATGAGCACGGGTGGGCCGCGCTTTACCTTAAAATAATAATAATTCAAGAATTAAATACGAAATTATTTGTGGCAAGGCTGAGTGACACAAAGCTTACAGAAATATTTAACAGTTACTCAGCGCCTGTGGACAAATAGTTTTGTGACTCTCAAAGTCACGAATAAAAATTGGATCTTACATTGATAGAAAAAAATAACGCTAGACCCAAGAAACAGTGGTTTCAACTGAAAATTCAATTTAGATGACACGTAATGTTAGTTATTATAAATAGTACTAGTAAAAAAAAAAGTGTAGGTACTTATTGGTCATTATGAACCCACCTACCTTGTTATTAAATGTGTATGTATATGTCGTGGCCATATCGTAGATTTGCTCATTTCATGATATGATCGATCATTTCACGAAATGGTCGCATTTCATGAAATGGCCAACATAGTTTGATCAGATCGTTAAATCGTCAACGTTTCACGATTTGGCCATCCACATTTGGCCAGATCGTATAAAATATAAAGAGTCCATAAAATATTGAAAAAAATCAGAATATTCTAAAAACTTGTTTAATGTCATTTAAGTTAGTGCCGCGGCAGCGGCCGGCGAATGCCAGAAGCGAATCATTTTTGTAATAAAAAATAGTTACTTAGGTTAGGTTAGGTTAGGTTAGACTTTGATAAATAACGCACGAGCCGAGCGAGCAAAGCGAGCGTGCCGCGGCAGCGGCCGGCGAGTGCCAGAAGCGGATCGCTTTTTAAAAAACAAACAATTATAATACTATAGTAAAAATGCGTCTTAAATTATTTTATTTAAGACGCATTTTTTCTTCAATACATATAAGATATCCACATTTTCCATAGTACTCGAACCGTCGTAAATTCTTTGCTATGAATTCTTCATATTGTTATTAAACGAATTAAGAAGTTTTTAACTGCGAATAATTAAATTTTCGCCAGCGGCCGCCATCTTATCACATAAACACAGAGCTTGCAGCGCCTCTACCAATGATTAATGTAACTATTTTACGATATGATCAAATAATTTTGATCATTTCATGAAAAAACCGCGCGTTTAGTTGGCCATATCGTGAAACGATTTCTTATCATTGATCTGCTCAAGCCACATCATGATGTGGCCAAACTAAATTGGCCATTTCACGAAATGGTCACATTTCGTGAAATGGCCAATCATATCATGAAATGAGCAAATTTA
Organism: Colias eurytheme; assembly: GCF_061535395.1. Classification (NCBI taxonomy): domain Eukaryota; kingdom Metazoa; phylum Arthropoda; class Insecta; order Lepidoptera; family Pieridae; genus Colias; species Colias eurytheme. Next base: position 3,515,701 of record NC_143004.1, read on the forward strand.
CGATATGGCCACGACATATATAAATTTAAAAATCCATTCGTTAAGTTATGGTTCTGTCAATTTTTCCTTGAAAATTTCATAAAGCAATATCATTTAACATTGGAGTCGCTTTCTGTAAAGCGCATGTTTCATTTAAATATTCGTGATCCTCGATGTATGAACCAACCTTTGACCGTAATAATTACATTTAAAATTATAAATATTAATTCCCGTTCCGCATAATGTATATCGATTTATGGCAGATTCGAAATTAAAGCACAAATACTCCTTTACGTATTCATTTTCCCTAATAGGTAACTTTGATAGCGTTTTCTACCACTTTTCTAAAAAAAAAGTTTTTCCGTACTTATGGATGTCTAGTCCAACTCCCTTCTTAAACCAGCTATATTTTCTTCATTTAAGTCTTCCATACTAACACAAAACTGTTACCTACCTTCTCTATAGGTAGGCCTTTTTTTATAGTGGGGAAATCTTCCAAAGATACCCACGGCCCCCGGGGAAGGAGCCGTGGGTTATGTCGGATTCTTACCGACTAAAACCCCACTGTGTTCCGTCGAGCCGCTTTAATGATGGGGCCGCGGGTATTTGTTAGAATTCTTCCGCGACCACCTTCTCTATAGGCCTAAAGATACGCGTAAAAAAAACCTATCACAGATTCAGCATAATTTATCAATTTGCAACACAGTGAATCGCGCGAATGATACCTTGATAAACGGAAACTAATCCTTAAACGGCTGCCTTTTAACAATCATTTCATTTTATGGTTTTTCTTGTTAAGTAAAAAAACGTCATCGTAGTCGGCGCTGGCACGCGCGGCCCAGGCGTACGCGCGAAGCATCACAACGCGACAGAGCGAGACGAGTATACGAAAAGAGTATTGGAAAGAACGAGATAACCGTATGATTAATGGACACGTCGCATAATTGAGAATGTAGTCAAATTAGGAGAAATAAATATTGCTGATATAGAACGGTATTTTTGATAGCAGTTGAATGCATTGGCGCGTAATTCTAGTGGGTTTTTAAATAAATACAAGGCTTTACATGGAAGGGAATGTTAGTTGGATTCCTGGTGTTGCAAGTACAAATATGTTGCCTTATTTAACGTTATTTGCTGTAACATTTCACTTTTTGTGTAATCCTTACTGACCTTAATGTTAATGTGATTTCGATTGACTTGAAAACATTCAAAGGGTTAAATGTTGTTGAGCTTGCATTTTTTGTTTCAGTGAGTAATATTAGAACTAAAATTGAAACTGGATCAGTGCGGTTGTTTATTTTTTTACCCGACCATACTTATTACAATATTTCTTTATTAAACAATTATAGGAATTATTTTGATTTAAAGTATAGGGGAGATGGGCCCAAAGGGGGCACCTTACGGGAAAATTAAAAAAAATGAAGTTTGAAAAGAAGTTAATCCATTTATTTTTTTGCCAAAAGTTCCATTAATAAATACTTTTGAATGCTAAGTGGTTAAATTTGTCAAAAGTTAAAGTATATAATAATTATTAACAGTTTACTAAAAGCCTACGATTGCCCGCTTTGCCCGAAGGGGAGGCCTAAAGCGGGCTTTCGTTTAGGGCAAAACGGGCAGTAGTTGGGTAAAGCGGGCAGGCCTGGATTTAAACAGTAGATTTCAAAATATACAGCCACATAATATATACAATAATAAATAGAATAAAAGACACAAAAATATTTTATAAGTTATGTATTTCAAACAGTCATACAATTACATATTTTTAAATGAATATATGAAACAAAGGAACTTCTTAGGAGCTTTAAACTTTTAGGTACAATATTTCCAGATATATCTGAAATAATATTTAAAAAAATAACGCCCTGTCTATCATTATTTAGTCTCTAATAAGCGATACAATTATTTCATATATATATTTTTTATAAATCCTAAAATAATGTAATAGGTAGGTATACAAGTTCCAAAAATTCTTGTTTAGACAGCCCGTAAAATAAAGAGTCCATGTGGAATACGTATTCCAAAAGCTCCATTTCTTGTTCCGTAGAAAAGACAGTAAGTAGTAAACCTACCAAGCTTTACATTACACGAACCCAATTTAAGATGTCTGCAATGTCGTTCTTGGAATCCCATATTTAGTTGTTACTTTTTTGACAGGTTTTCCTAACTCTTGCACTTCTCGTTATGCTTGCTGCATAGTTGAGCGTTGCCATGAGGCTTGTGAAGTTTTACGCTAATATTTACGCTGTTTATAAGCGGTCATCTGAAAGGAAAAAGCAAATTAACAAAAGAATGTAACATTTTAGCGGACGGGGCAAAGCGGGCGCGTGCCCGCTTTACCCTGCCCGCTTTGCCTTTTTCGACATTTGAAAGGTTCAGACGAAATTCTACCTCAAAATTTTTAGACACGTGGATTTTTATGGAACCAAAATATGGCCAGATAGCCACTTAATAACTAACAAATTTTGGTTAAAGGATTGTAAACACCAAAATAAAAAGAACATATATTACATACCTTGCAATATTTTTCAAAAATCGTCGAAAAACATTTATTTGTTGCAGCTTGTAAATGCGTGCTCGCAAGCGAATCCAACGACTGCCGCGAGGTGGGAGGGGTGTGGGGATCGTGCTCACGAGTCGCGCGCGCGCCATTATTTAAAATTCCGATACTATACTGAGTGCCCTCTTTAGGCTCTGTGCCCACTTTAGGCCCCTTTCCCCTACCTCTGTTCTGCTACAAACATGCATACCTGTCTTGTTTAAATATACAAAATCATTTTCCTAAATATAAAAAACTCATAAATAAACGAAAGAGTCGACCAACACTTTAGAGCTTTTTAACACAACAAATCCAAACCGCCACACGATCTCAGAGCTGTAAAAGTAACATGAAAATAACAAATTTTCAGTTCTTAAAACGTTAAACGTACAATACGTACTTTGTACGTAAGTGCGTACTTTTTGCATCGCTACATAAAATAGATTACGCGTTAGCAATGCTGGAGGCTGGGTTATGCTAGCACAATGTTCCTGCAGGCTTAGTCGCAGTTTATTACTTGGTTGGAGATATAGGGCGTAAGGTAGGAGAGGTAGCGGGAGCGAGAATTTTGTAGAACAACAGACAAAATAATACTAGGTATACTAGAACTTAGAAAAATATCATCCATTGTTGGAAACTTAGAACTAATGGTATCGAAATCATAAAAAAGAAGAAGCACCCTATATGAAATTGTATACAAATAGTCAAATAATTTATTTTATTTAAAAATATAGAACCAATACTAAAAATAGTCTGTTGCACATTAAACAGATTTAAACATACAATGTGCTTGATATTGATTGTGATTATCATCCATTTCAGAAGGAACTAACGTTTCTATTTAATTTACTAATTAAGCATTAAACAACTCCGAGCAATCTTTTAAGATGACACAAAAAAGTCGCTAGCTTTTCTGCCTTACACCACGTTTAAAACGCGTATAATATTTTCGTTTCCGCCGATATAAACCTCGAGAGCCGAATAAAGCCAACTTTATGGATTTCGGCAGCTTTGCTTATACGGGGACCCGTTCTCAGAAATCGCATCACTGAGTTATAACCTTACATCTACTACTGTTCGTTATTCTAAATGTTTTGAAGCTAAACTTGAGTTACTAAAACTTTGTCCTTTTTAAATTTGCTGTATTGTTTTTATGGCTTGTCTATGGTTCTCGCGCATTTGACATTTTTCTTAGGCACTATTTTATGAATGAACCCACCGCGCATATTGAAATATTCATTAGCGGTCTTTTCCACAAAATTGTTCAGAATAAAGTATATTTAAGGCTAGGAATACCTAATTGCTGTAACTTGAATATTGGATTATAATTTTCTTGTGACCAGTCACAAAATAAGCCTACAATAATTTTTATGAAGTGGGTATCTGCACCCTGTTTCATTTTTAAGTTTAATTATTAATACAGTGTCTTTTAATAAATGTACGCTAAACGTGGACTAAAATTGAATAAATTACTTTAATGTTGTGTATAGAAGTCTATATAATATTATTGGTTCTGTCGATGGTTCCAATAAGAATTGAAAACATCTTGTTTATTCCATAGTTTTATTCACTAAATATTTCTGAGTTATATATCAAGTCTATCGATTAATAACCTTAGCCGGGATAGTTTATAACTACGACATTTAAACAAAAATAAAACAACGCCGCCTGCCACCGGTCACCGGTAAGAAAAGCAGGCGTACCAGCGTAAAAAACGACAAAAATGGCCACGCATTCGTAATCGAAATGCAAAAAAAAATATTTTGCTAGAAAGAGAGGGGCTTATACATTTCGTCGCTGATAGAGGGGAATGGCGAAAATTTAGAATGCAACGCGTGCTCGTGGACATCCGTCGCGGTAAAAAATCGCGCTGCCATCTACCGGCGCTTTGTAACACTATGCGCGTTCGATTTTTAAACATTTTTTTTTAAGAATAGACTACAAGGAATTTATGCCATCTTTAAAGCCAGTGATACAGATAAAAAATCCCCCCAGTTCTTTTTTAATGATGTAAACTTTTTATATTTTTGACGGATCAACATTATTAAGCACAGATAAAAAATAAATCCGTCTCGGCCACGCAACATTAAGCTCATTAAGATTTAATTGATAGAGGTTAGACCACCGCGTGTCATAACACATTTGATGGATGGAAATTATTAGTTGCTTATCAATACTTTGTATATTTATCTTTGGGCTTCTGTTCTGGACGAATTATAAATACGGTTGACATCAAAATCGAATCATCATTTTTATAATTAAGAATATTCTTGGTTATAGAGATAGTGTAATATTTTTTGAAAGAAGCACTGAACATAAGCGGTAATTTATGTATTAAAAGATATTATATAACATTCTATAATATAACCAATAATATACGGACAGTTCCTACTTCCTTGCATTACGTAGGTATTATCATTTATAATTATAACAAACTAGCAAATCCGGCGAACTCCGTTTCGCCACCAGAGACACCTTTTCTTTGCTATAAACCTCACGGAGCCCGAGACTTTTCCAACGAATGCAAAACCGTGGAAATCGGTTCGTGCGTTCTGGATTTATAGCGTCAGGAAGGAAAACCCAACTTATTTTTATATGTAGTGGAATAAATGGAAATTAAAATGAAAACTAAAAAATGTGTGCGTGTACTAGAGTACACACGTAAGAAGTGAAACTTCTTTATGACCTTATTTTTCAAAAAATAATTTACTATCTACACTAATATTATAAAGAGGAAAACTTTGTTTGTTTGTTTGTTTGATTGATTGTAATGAATAGGCTCATAAACTACTGGACCGATTTTAAAAATTCTTTCACCATTCGAAAGCTACATTATCCACGAGTAATATAGGCTATATATTATCACGCTAAGACCAACAGGAGCATAGCCACGCGGGTGAAACCGCGCGGCACAGCTTGTATACAATATTACAGAAATACGTTAGTCTAACACGCTCGTCGCTTCGCTCCTCGCTACCTATTTAAATATTTACACCAGCCGCTGCTGAAACTCGCTCGCTTCGCTCGCTCGGCTCGTGCGGTAGTTCAAAAATCAAAAGTTAACCTAAGATGCTCGTCGCTTCGCTCCTCGCTACCTATTTAAATATTTACACCGGCCGCTGCTGCAACTCGCTCGCTTCGCTCGCTCGGCTCGTACGGTAGTTCAAAAGTTAACCTAAGATGCTCGTCGCTTCGCTCCTCGCTACCTATTTGAATATTTACGCCGGCCACTGCCGCGACTCGCTCGCTTCGCTCGCTCAGCTCGTGCGGTAGTTCAAAAGACCAAGGGAGACGCCAAAAAATTCGAGTTAAGTATATAGAGTTTTCAACTTATAAAGGATTTCGACTTAGGCGGATTTTGATTGGACATAAAGAGTTTGAGGTTTATTCTTATATAAATATTGAATTCACAAAATCATAATTGAACACCAATCAAGCAAACACGTGTTAACGTGAGTCATAGATTTATTATCGTAGGTATACTCCTAAAATGTTTTCTAAGAAACAATACTGTACTTACATTGTCGGCAAGTTCTTAAAGGCGGTAACTTATTTTTGTTCGAACAATAGAGGTAATAAATATAAATTCCTAATGTCGAAATCTCGAAACAGTCAGAAATTAATGACGCACATAGTATATACATATTATGACAGAGGTTAAGCTTAAATAACTTGAAAAATAAATAACATGATCTCGCCCACGTGTTGGTGTTTTAAAAAATTCAATCAAAAACTGAGGTTAACTTTAAATACAATTTTAGAAAAATAAATACCACAATCAACATTCAAGTATTAGAAAAAATTGATACCATAATTCCACCCACGTGTTAGTGTATTGAAAAATACAATCAAAAAGTGAGGTTAATCATAAATAACTTAGAAAAATAAATACCATTATTACACCTAAGTATTAGAAAAATAGATGTAATTACTTATTTACTTTTTTTAGAAATTCACTGGAATTAGAATTAAAACAAACCCTTTGGTTTTGCTGATCACTAAAATATAACATGTATATAGTCACGAGTACGGCGTAACGCAAAAATGTCACGCGCGCGGCGTAACGTAACGCAAAAATGTCTCACAAAATTTTTGTCCACCCCCGATAAAGAAGTTTCACTTCAAATATAAAAATTCTAAATGATATGAAGTAAATTATAAATATACATAGGTATATTATACCTTATCGTTCCTCATAATTTTGAAATAAAGTTGTTTGAAACCCAAAAACTTCTTTTATAATTTATTTGACGGCAGTACCCCGAAATTGAGAGTGATTGATTTCTGTCATCTAAGCTTTCGAAAATAAGTCCAAAAGCCAACCCTCTTAATGACCTGTCATTTATTAACGATATCATAAACACATTAAATAGCTTTCGGGTGGTTTCCTAAGAAAGAAAAGTTTTTATCAACAGGTGCGTTTTGAGATTAAGATCGGCCATTACGTTCGCAATTTAAAAAGTTATTCGTGTCTATGGCTAATGTCATTTGTGGTGACGTTTGACGTATGTGTTTTTTTCGAATGGCAATTGTTAACAGAATTTTGTAGTAATTGTATCCTTAGATCATGATTTGTATAGTCACTTTACTGGATATAACGATACGATATATTTCAAGTTCCTATTGATATATTATTGTATTAATAAAATACCCTTTAGATAATCGGTAAGTCATTTTATTTTATTAATACAATAATATATCAATAGGAACTTGAAATATTAACTAACGCGGGAATATAAGTAGATATAAGATTAGGTACAAACTAAATATTTACCTAACACCAAATTTAAATTGCTTTTTTAAGCTATTATTAACGAATACTTTTTACTTTCTATTTATTTTTACCAATCACGCAAAAATGCTCTATCAATGTGTACAAAATCAAAAACAAATTAACACCTACATTTACGTTAGAATAAAAGAAAGCTCCATATACTAATAAGTCAAAATCTAACCATTCTTTTCATCTGAACGAGCCTATATTTCTAAGAGGTCAACACAATACAGTAGAATGTCAAATAACTGTATCAGAAGCTGAGTAACAAGATGATAGATAAATATACACCTATAATGGTTTGTAAAGCCGGTGTATGGTTTCAATAACATTTGTTAATATGTGATCTGTCAGAAGTTAAACTTCCTACGTATATTAAATCATTTATTAGACTAACGCCCGCGATTTCGTTCAGTATATATTACGGTCAAACATAATTCATTTTATAAAACAAATGTGGTCTAAATTATTTTACACATTCAAAAAAATAAAACAAGAAAAGATGAATAACATCAACGTATTATTGTTTGTCATTAAGAACATCAAGAAATAAGTTCATTGACCAGACAGCGTGTATTAGATGGTTATTTCATATTTGCCTTATTTGTCTAATGAAAATTAGTAGTTGATTAATTAAATGCCGTTTATCTACAAATAAAATTGATGCTCATAATAATAGAGCGAAATTTGTCACTTTAAAAAAATCCTAAACATTGACAAACTGCTAACATTTTTGAATTATAATATAGACAAAAATGTGGCATACATAAAGTGTTAGATGTGAGGATATATTATTGAAGAGAGTTATGTTTGTTACTCCTTCATGTAGAGAATAGAAATAGCTGATCAGATCTGAAACAAACACAGAGTTAGAATATTCTTAGGGAAACTTCTTAACCTAGGTACAACGCTAATAAATCCGCAAGGTCGAATTAGTATTCTAAATGAGAATATGTAGCATGTTATTTGTGAAATCCAAAAACTATGTGAAAAATCTTCCAATTATAACTATACTCTATTTTGGTAAACACTTGAGTGTAATAACGCGTCAAGTTCCAAAAAGAAATCCTTTGAAATCAATGCCAAGACTCGAATCGTTTTTAATAAAATCTGTCATAATGTCCAAGGAGAAGATATTCGAAAGCATATCGATCACCAACATAAAATATCTTGAATTATCTCCATAATATATTGTAGCACTCAATATTAACACATTGCGGAATCCAACTTGTAACATAATATCGTATCTTGCCACAATTAATCATAATTAATGATGAATTTACCTCCACCGTTGATATTTTAACAAATAAATAACATCGATATATCTGCCTCCTATCGTATCGGTACAACACTACAGGAAGCTCTTCCCTGTCATTTGTCAATTTGACATTTGACATCAGTCAAACAGGTTAGTTGGGCGATGCGTGTTTTTTAAACAATAAATTTCGGATTTTTGGTGGGATTTTGTGAACTGCTTCGTAGTATTACTTTAAAATTTAAACTTAATATTTGTAAATAGAGGATTCTATTAATCAAACACCATGTAAGAAGTATAATGAATAAATGTTTAAAATGCTTCTGATTTCCATTTATTACTAATAACAAGCAATCGCAAATAGAATAATTATGTATTTTAATTTAAAAAAATACATACTAGTTATTTCTCTTTAATAAGTCATTGTCTTGTTATTAATCTAATAATATTATACGTTCAAAGAATAATTATGACTGAAGATAACAACCAATAATAAGGAAGCAAACAAATTAGGCTTCCAAACATGAAAAAGGATCTCTATAATAGTTAAGTGAAGTTGTATTGCCAGTAGCCACTAACGTCGCATTGATAAATATCCTCAAAGATTGTTCTCCCTACTGATAATTTCTCTTACAACCTGACACTCTTTACTTTACACAAAAAGCGACTTTGACGATCAAAAAATAAAGTCTAAATTTAAAGACGAACGCGCCACCGACCTGGACATCTCGTTATTTATGAGTCGCTCACTGAAGGTGCTTTATAGTTATTTGATAACACTCTATCGTGATTATTTAGCCAGACTTTGTGACAGCCGTGTCTATTTTGTTTTGTATGAAACACCTCTAATGTTACGCTCAGGAATTTTATCAGAATATTGTCAAGCAATATTAGTAATGATCACGACGCCCGTATCATTCTTATACCTTGATAAAGCACCTGCTTATTGAGATTATCATAATAAATTGCAAGCCTATTAGATTGTGTATCGTCTCATACGTGTTCTCTTGTGTTTCAGGTAAAAAATGGCGTTCGTTAACCCCGCAAGACCGGCGGCCGTTCGTGGAGGAAGCGGAGCGTCTGCGCGTCATACATATGACGGAGCATCCTAATTATAAATACAGACCCAGACGGCGAAAGCAGAACAAAACCAGACCAAATCAACCATCAGCGCCCGCTAGCGCCCCGCCGTCGGCGTCTACCGCGTTAGGCTCCCCCTACGCTACTGCCACAGACTCCCCAGATACTCGCTTTTCTCATAACCCAGGAGCTGGATTCTCTCCATATAGAACATCTCCCCTCGCATCAGACTCATACCAAACAAGCCAATTTAACGGACACGTCCAAACTCCAGAATCTTCGCCCGCTAGGTCGCCTGAACCGCAGGGTAGAAGAAGTGCGCCAGCTGAAGCCCCACTCCCCACTCCAGACGCGTCTCCCGTAGAAAATGAAAAGGAGAACTTCCAGTACGAGGAAAGAAGGCGGGCGATCAATGCCTCTTCACTATCCGAGTCCTATTCTTACAAATCATACAGAACACCTGGTTCCTTTTCGCCAGCTCCAGTTGCCGCTATGGGAATGGCCAACGGCATGTATGTTATGTGTGCGCAAAGATCGCTAGCAGAGCAGCCACCACTAGTGACGGGAACGTTCTTTCCGCCAGTAGCAACCTCGCAAGACCAGCAAGCTCTAGGCGCTACTGCCCCACGAGTATCTTCCGCACCGAGTGGGCCAATGACCACTGAATACAGCATTCAATACCACCCTTACGAACAATACGAGCAGATGTATAAAACCGAGGATTCGTACGTGTCCCACTATTCTGAACAACCCAAAACTGAATACGACAACAGCGGTACGTACTTCGCTGAGGAACCGCCGAATCAGTCCCAGGAGAACGAGCAGGGTTTCATGCCGCGTTCCGAAATGCGTACAGGGTCACCAGAGTCGGACGTGGACGCGCGGGAATTCGATAAATACTTAGACTACGGTGCGGAGGGGACTATGGAACAGCATCAGCAGTATAGATACGAGCAACAACAACAGTACCGGCCTCCGTACTGCGGTGAACAAAACCCTGGACAAGAGTACTGTGCGGAGAGAATGTATCCTTCCCCTTACGCCTCTGTGATTGCAGGAACTCCTCCTTCCGCCCCGTACCCGCCAGCCCAGCCTGTATCAGATGTAAGGCCTGACGATGAATTCAGCGTCATCCTCGCTGGTGTTAGACAGACTTGTTACAGCAATTGACTAGAGTTTAAACGTGTAGAATAAACGGACTCTTGTTATAGCTCTTATGAATAGAATTTTGCATATCTTTCCCTTTAATGTGATTGCCAATTATTGGATTAAATTGATATGAATCTAATTGTCTATATTGAAATTAAATGTAAAATATCGTATACCAGGGTATGATAATCTGATTATATAAGCTTATTTTTGATGTAAAACTAATGACAATATACTTAAAATAAGTACCCTGTATACTTGTTATCGAATATTACTGATTGTTAATCTTGAAATAAGGAAAATGTATACGTTTAAATTGAATGTTCCTAAAAACATATACAAGACCATGTATTTTGATGTATAAATAATTGAAACATAATAATATTGCTATTTTTATATGTTATTTGGAAAATGTCTTTTGACTTATATGTATATTTAGTAATTACAAATAAACAGAAATCACTTTTTTAATTAAATTAACACTGGAAATCGATTGCTTAATATCAGAAGTTCCCTTTATAAATACTTCAGTTTCATCTTAAGTTTTATATAGTGCGTATCTTAAAATGGTTTGTTTAGAATCAGTAAAAGAAATAAGAAGTGTAGCCAAAGGCTAAAATTGAACTAATTGACTTACAGAAATTCTAAACAAACTACATTTTGGTACAACTTTTTATACCTATATATCTTGGTGCTATATAAAGGGTCCACAATAATGAGTAAGATTTATTCTATTATACCAAGAGGTAACGAACGATGTTTCCTATGTTAAAGATTATTTATTTGTATCTATTTTGTATATTATATTTAGATAAATCTTCTAATTACGATCTTCCATAAGTCTGTAGATATAGCTTAAGTTTATATTAATCATTAATGTTATAATAAGTTATCTGTATAAAATATACGATGGTTAAATATCTCATAGATTAGTATTTGTATTAAATTTAGTTAAAATGTATTAGATATATTGCAATTCCATAGTTTTAGTAAAATACACTCGCACTGCGAAACGTTCTTCCTGATTGTAAGAAAATTTATAAAACAATAAAAATTATATTCGATATATTGTGTTTATTTTACTTTACCCAAATAAATGATTATTCATAAAGAAATATATTAATTACATAGATAACACTTCAAGTAGGTATGTATAGATATAACTAATAGTGGTATTTATTATTTGTTGAATAATGTTTAATTCAATCTGTGTTAAGATTAAACTTAATTAACCACAAACTACTTAATCGATTTATACACAATAATCACTACATAGTATAAAACAAAGTCGCTTTCCCTGTCCCTATGTCCCTATGTCCCTATGTCCCTTTGTACGCTTAAATCTTTGAAACTACGCAACGGATTTTGATGCGGTTTTTTTTAATAGATAGAGTGTTTCAAGAGGAAGGTTTATATGTAAAATAACATCCATTAAATAGTGGAGAAGTACTGTTATTTTTGAGGTTTCTAATGTGATGTCGTAAAAAATTACATTTTTTCCGCTTACATTGCAAACGCAGGCTGAACCCTACGAGTTTTATCAAAATAATGTACTAAGTATTATACACATTGAAAAGGTCTACGGAAAAGTCCGCGATGGTATATGTCTATCTCTTATGGATAACCCACAATAACTTTTTTTTGTCATTAACTTTTTACGACAAATAATGGCTAATTTTCGATGCGATTTTAACCAATACAGCATTAATCCTTAACCAATTAAATACCTTCAATACATTGTTCATTTAATATAGATCTATATGGCCCTTTACACCGTATGATTTAAGTGAATATTTTCGAAGATATTACAGATTTAAAAATTGCGGGACGTAGCATTTGCGGCGGTACCGGCCGGCCGCCCGGCTATAATATATTTTATACCCGTGCGAAGACAGAGCGGGCCGCTATGTTTTTATATACAACGTTCACAGTTTTCCTGTAGTTTATTTAGTATCAGCATTGCACCCGTGCGAAGCCGGGGCGGGTCGCTAGTTATAAATAAATCACAGTAAAAGCTGAACATTGTCAAAATTTCTTACCTTCAATATCAGCTTAGAATTAGTCACTTGATTTTTCTTATTTACATCAAATTTTGATAGATATAGAGCCATCTCAAGACCTTTTCTATGTAAGAAACCCGATTTCAACGATTTATTATTTTAGCTACGATATTAAAGAATATCACAAGATAACACCACATAACCGTAGATACAAGGGGTGGATCCAGCTTTAGTGCCAGAGGGGGGTCACATAGACGTGGTCAATTTTCAAAAGCTATATTTTGGTAATTTAATTGATACGTAGATTTTAAAAAAATTGGTCAAGTGCGAGTCGGATTGGCGAACCAAGAGTTCCGTACAAACATTTTTATGTTTTAATATTAAAATGCTTTTTGCAATTTTTCCTTTATCTGTGCTATAAGACGTAAGTTTCTGTTAAATAAAGATTAAATATCAAGATTCTGTGTTCACGGGAAGTACCCTGTAGGTTTTGATTCCTGGCAACACTTGCGAATGTTGATAAGCATGAAATGTATGTTTTAGCAATTTTTCCTGTGCTGACAATGCTTTTAACCAAATTTCAGAACTCTGTGTTCACAGGAAGTAGTACAATACCTATAGATTTTGATTCCCTTGCGATAATGTCGAAATTTGCGATAATTTACGGCATAAACGGCTGTATCTTTTGATTGCGTTGGCTTATAAGTTTGATTTTTTCACAGCTATAAGGAACCGTAGATTTGAGTATTCGGTATGAATTTCAGATTGATACCTCCACGCGTTCCTGAGAAAAAGGGTCTTGATAGGCAGACAAACTTGAAAAATATATATTTTTTTGCAATTATTCCTGTAGGTATCTGTATTATAAGATGTTGCTTTGTAGTTTGTACCGAATTTCAAGATTCTGAGTTTACGGAAAGTACCCTGTAGGTTTTGAGTTTTGATTCCCTTGCGAGAAATTTGCGAAATTTTTCGGCATTTACGGATGTATCTTCTGATTCGTTGACAAAGAAGTTTGATTTTATTATAGCGTAAAGTTATTATAGACTTGAGTTTTTGGTATGAATATCAAGTTAATACATGTCAGCGTTCATGAGTAACAGGGTTGTAAGTTAAAATTTTTTTTTTATATTTTTTTATATTATAATCTAAGGAAAAATTCATGCTTTTCGCAATTAGTAAACAAAGTCGTTGTCTCTGTGCCTATGTCCCTATGTATGATTAAATCTTTAAAACTACGCAACGAATTTCGATGCAGTTTTTTTAAAGATAGAGTGATTCAAGAGGAATCCATACTAATATTATAAATGCGAAAGTATCTCTGTCTGTCTGTCTGTTACTCAATCACGCCTTAACTACTGAACCAATTTACATGAAATTTGGTATGGAAATATTTTGATACCCGAGAAAGGACATAGGCTACTTTTTACCCCGGGACATAGGATAGGTTTTATTCCGGAAATCCCACGGGAACGGGAACTATGCGGGGTTTTTTTTACTGCGCGGGCGATGCCGCGGGCGGTAAGCTAGTCTGCGTTATAAGACGTTTGATTGTACTAAATTTCATGACTCTGTGTACTCGGGAACTACCCTGTAGGTTTTGATTTCTTAGGGAGTGTCGAAAAATTTCATCAATTACAGCTGCATCTTTTGATTGCGTTGGCTAAAACGTTTGAATTTTTCACAGCATCAAAGGACCGTAGACCGTAGGATTTCGACATTAGCAAGGGAATCAATACCTGCAGGGAGCACCCTGTCCCGTAAATACAGTCTTGAAATTGAGTAAAAAGTATCGTGTTATAGCACAATATAGTAATAACTGCGAAAACCCTAATTATTTAATTAAATTAAATAAAAATATATTTTTTAAATAATTTTAAACTTACAATCCCTTTACTCATGAACGTCTACATGTATTTAATTGATATTCACATCAGAACTCAGGTCTATAATAACTTACTTAAATCTGTTATTTAATTCAAATTCTATGTCAACGCAATCTGAAGAAAAAGCAATTAGAGCCGCATATTCTGTAATTCGCAACTACTTGCAAGGGAATCATCAATCAAAACTTACAAGGTACTTCCCGTGAACACAATCTTGAAATTTGGTTAAAAGCAACGACTTAAGCACTTACAAGCACAGATAAAGAAAAAAATCCTTGAAACAAAATTGTAAGATACAACATAATGAAAAAATATGTTTGCTCGGAGTCCTCGGTGCGCGAGTCCGACGCGCACTTGGCCGATTTTTTGTTGTAATTTGACTGTATTTTCTATTGTTCATTAAAAAAAAAAAATTGCTATTTTATGTCTTATCCACGAACTGGGATATTTCGATATTTGAGGTTTTGTGTGAAAAGTGTAACAGCAAAAGTTGTAGAAAAAAAATTAATTACATACAACTTTACCATTACACTTTATTCCGCAGTTATAGTTTTTTTTTTAAATCGAAAAACCTGTTATTAGTCCTTAAATTACGACCACAGGTCGACCCTAATAAACTTTTTCTATAATTTTTGTTATATTCTCTTCCGTTACCGTTTGTAATTGATTTCATTGTTCTAAGGTAACGGCACCAGTCGTGGACAAGCATCCAGTAATGGACAAAATAAATATTAAATTTAAATATTAAGACCAAAATTAACGTTATATAATTTGGCAATACTTAAAATAAAAGTTTGGTTCATAAGCTATCAAAATACGACATTTCATCTTATTCGGCCAAAATGTTTGAAGATGGCAGAACGTTATGTTTAGTTGCTGCGACTCGTTTCGAAGAAATCCGTTTTTACTAAGAAAATCCTTAAGGAAGTGAGGACACAATTTTGGTTATAAGAATTTTTGTATAAATGTCAGCAAAATTTGATATAACTTTTATTTATAGTAGTTAAGTGTACGAAATATTACACGATTTAGTATCATGATAGGTTATGTTGTTTAAATAAAATTCATCAGTGTCCATAACTGGATTTAATTCTATAGATATATCCATTTATGGACATATGTCGAAAATAAACTTTTTTTAAAGGTATTAATTACATGCGCTTTTCTGTATTGTCTTTTCTTTCTGATTAATAATATACCTATCACGACCATTTCAAACAAAGGGTTCCAATATTGTACAACAATTGTCCATGACTGGATTTGCTTTGGTTCCTATAATGGACATTGATATTTTTTGTTAAAATTACACTAATGGGTCCAACAACATAATATCTATCTAAACATGAAGAATATATTTTAGAACAATGGGTCATTATGTGCTGTGCGACTCGTTCTCGGCTTCATTCTCTATCACTGCGTAGAAAAGTCGCATACTTATGCGTATTGTAACGCATCTATCATAGAGAGTTCTCTGATGAACTGTTTGGATCGTTGTCTGCTGCTAAATTTCACCACCACGCTTAAATTTCATCCACACCATCTTGACAACTGTTTAAAAAAAGCTTTTTGCCTCGTGCTACAATTTGGGATCCATATCGATGGGCCGATCAGATTAAGGCTGCTGGCGGATTCAGATTGGCGATTCACTTCACGAGTGTAGCAGAATGCCAGGAAACAGAGAGATATGGCGGAACATCGTGAAGCGGGTAACATCTACCCCCCTAGAGTGATATGACGAAGAAGAAGAAGTCCCAAAATGGATGGAATGGCAGTACTTTTTTTAGTTATATTTTTCATCCCTGACTTATTGAGAAAAAAAAAACATATTGGTGTTTCTTAGCGGACATAACTCGTATTTAACGATGCATTTGTCCAATTTTTGCATAGAAAATGGAAATTAAGACTGTTTTAAATATTATAAGTATGCAAAATAATTAATAAACTGTACTATTTTTTTATAAATACATCCCCGATTTATTGTATTCCAATCATCATTTTCAAAATTCTATTGATAACTATAAGACTTCTCCAAGTGTAAATAACTGGAGAAACGACATTAGGTACAGTCCATAAATGGGTGTTCATAACTGGATGTTGTCCAAAACTGGGTGTCCATCATTAGATTTTTCACTGTCCAACACTGGTGCAAAAAAGTGGTTTTTTAATTTATTAATAACTTCATTATTTATGCATTGTAATCTTTTTTCTAACATTGGTTACGTTAAACTAACATTGAACTAAAGGTATAACTAAACAATATCCAATAAAGTTAAAAAACCTACGAGAAATTTGCAAAAAACTTCAATTTTTTCCTTAATCTGTACAAGACTGGTGCCGTTACGTTATATCTATTACTTTTATGTCTCAAAATTCAATAAAAACATCATATTGAACAGTATTAATTTGTTAATTTAAAAAAGTTAATATTAAATTAGTGGTCCACTTAGGTCGTGGACCTAGCCCAGGGGGGGGTCATGACCCCGTGACCCCCCCCCTGGATCCGCGCTTGCGTAGATAAAAATATACTATGACAACATCAGACAAAATAAAACATAGTAAATACACCAAGCAGCTCCATGTACATTGGTGCAGTCAACATCTGTTTCACAGATCGATTTTCTTTGCGGACAAGCAAAATCTGAAATGCTTTAACATGCCGAGCCTCTTATATTCCATCAGTTATTGAACCGGTTACAAATTACAATTATTTTAGAACTCATAAATGCAGCGCAATCTTAGTTTAGTTGCTTGGTATTACGGATTAATTTATGTGTAAATCAATTTAAACTATATTAGTCATGTTCGTATTATTATCAAAGCTTGAGCAAAAATAACAAAAACTTATTTACACTTCCAATAACTTTATTTAGCTCTAAGTACACACATTTTCATTCAAAACTTACAATATTAGTATATTACACACTAAGAATTATCATAATTCACATTCGCACTTGAATAACCAAATCAAATACCTCACACTTGGCCAAATACTAAACAAAAAGGTTCACGACCAATAAAATTAAAATCAGTAAATAATTTTCGCCCGAGCAAGGGCCTGTAATTACCTCGCCGCTATCCCGCCTCCCTACTATTGATGCATCGATGTGCCAGAGATACCTACGAGGAGATTTACTGTTATAACTTTATTCGAAATTTATTTAATGCGACATTTTATTTTGTATGATATTTATTTTGTAAAATTTACGATTATGAAGGAGTTATTGTTTAAAGGTAGGTAGGGATAGAATAGAAACTATAGTTACTAGGAACTAGGAAGATATTTCTTTAGATTCATTTCTGTTCATGTTTTATTTATTAAATAAAAATAAAAAAAAATGTGAGCCGTCATGGGACGCCTGGCAGATGTGAAACATCGTTCGTTTTACAAGTGAGCCTATAGATGTGTATAGCGTGGCGACCCGTCGCCATGGCAAGCGTCGCCACGTCAACAATTCGGTTTACAAGTGAGCCTATAGATGTTTCACATCAAAATTGATATCACAAATTATTCATGTAAAAGAAGCGCAAACATTTTATAAGCTTTTATATACATAGGAAATAGGTTCAATGGTTTATGTCTGAAAGTTTAATTAGGTACCACAATATAGTACGTAAGTAACCGGTACATTTTATTCTATTGCTTATTAGTATATGCATTTGCGAATTCATGTAGAATGTTTTCAAATTTTTATCGTATTCTGATGTATATATAATAATTTTTTTATATTTTATTAAACACATAATAATTTTTATAGTATTAACATACGAGACATTTGATTCAAAAACCAAATATGTAATTTGAAACATCTACCAATAAATTTTCATTTTAATTTTTTTTAATTTTAGTAATTGCACCTCAAGTTTCAAATTTACGCTCATTAATATATAGAAAACAATATGTTCCCAGTACTAAATAATTCATTGCAAAAACCATACGTACGAATTCCGAAGCAATAAGCAGGCAGGGTAGTGACCTCATAAATCATGAAATCCATAGCACTTTATGGTAACCCGTGGAAGTGAGGCCTTATGATTCGTTTTTTTTTATTTTGTTTTATACGCAGTTGCTCACTAAATGTATGTAGAATTTGCAACATTTACTTTGAATATAGATATCAGGTATTGTACAGTAAAATTACTTTAAATATCTACCTACATGCTAGCTTTCAAACTTATCAAATCGTAGGCTAACACCTTCCTCGATGACCACATTATCCATTTGTTAAAACAGAATAAAAATGTGTGCGTGTACACACGTAAGAAGTGAAACTTCTTTATGACCTTATTTTTCAAAAAATAATTTACTATTTGCAACTTTACAGAAATACGTCGAATCACGCGTGGTAGAAAAAGATGGCGCGTAACGGAAAAATGTCACGCGTAACAAAAAAATGTTACACTAAATTTTTTCCAACCCCGATACCAAGTTTCACTTCAAAAACGGTGCTGTAGTTTATTGACTTTATCGCGATCCAACAGAATGACGCGGTAGAGGATTTTTGTTTACAGTATTCAGTGATATAAATCAGATTATATAACTACATTACATTACATATACTACATAGTATGGAAATAATAAAACGTCTTTACACATTACGCTTATTTATTAATAGAATTTTAAAATATAAATATACATAAAATGTAGAGCAGTTGCGCCACTCGTCATTCTTTATTTTTCTAGGTTGTCGGGATTTCCATGTTTTCTTTCAGATGATGATATAATGGATACTGCTACTGGATGTACCAAGATATTGGATTTTCAACGGCATCTGTAAAAATGTGGAGAAATTTTGTTAACCTTCATGTTTCACGTTATTATAACTTTTCAATTTATTTCACAGAATTGATTATCTATAGTGACTATACTAATCTATACTAATATTTTAAAGCTGAAGAGTTTGTTTATTTGAACACGCTAATCTCGGGAACTGGTCCGATTAAAAATTCTTCGGTGTTGGATAGCCCATTCATCGAGGAAGGCTACAGGCTATATATTATCATTACGCTTAGAACAACAGGAGCGGAGCCACGCGGGTGAATCCGCGGAGCACAGCTGGTCTAAAATATACACAATTAGAGAAGAGTAAGAGAAGCCTTTTGCTATGTTTGCGGTAATAAATTGATACGTATATAACTATCACTAACTCTAACTCACTAACTATGTGGTCCATATATGCTCAAATAGAAACCGAAAAAAATGATCATGCTTACTGATATTACAATCTTCTTATATATAAAAATGAATCGCAAAATGTGTTGGTAAGCGCATAACTCGAGAACGGCTGAACCGATTTCGATAATTCTTTTTTTATTATATTCCTGGAAGTACGAGGATGGTTTTTATGTAGAGAAAACGTAAACATGTACCACGGGCGAAGCCGGGGTGGACCGCTAGTTATAAATATTTTTACAATTTAAATTTCAGTACCAAAATGCACTTAATAAGTTACCGTGTACATATAATACTTTTATAGGGTTATATTAGGAAGTCCCCTTATATAGAATAGCTGGCAACCCTTGTGACACATGTCATTACTCACATGTCAGAAATATGTGTCATTTCGAATTATTTATTAAATATATTATTATTTGCGATTGGTTTTTATTAAACCTACCCTGTCTTGACCATAAATATTTATTCGTTTTCTCATGAGGCTTGATTGACTGTTTTTATTTATTGTAAGTAACTATGAATAGGAGATGTTTTGACAAAAATTACAGTGTAAAATAAAATTATAAATTTTCCTGCAGCTAAAATTCTACTTCGCTCTTTTAAAGATGACTAGCATATATACTGCATTTTATTATCTTTATTGAAAAAAAAGTTTCAAAATAATACAGTTAAAAATTTGGGGAAATTAAAGCCTGTGTTAGTTCAAAACTGTGGCTTTAGAATCCCCTACACACCCTATTATCTGCTATTACTGTTCGCTTTTCATGTTAGGCAATAAGATATTTAACTTTTTGACGTGTTAGATTCGACTTTATTTGCATCCGGAAGGTTCGAATCAAGAACCTTTCACAATCTACGCTAACTAGTTAGTCTGAAATTGATAATCATTCGGTACTTGCTTTGCAAAGTATGTATCATATTGCCAAGTATCATCAAATCCGCTCCATATTTTCCGGTATAACCTACAAGGCTACATACACTATTACTTGTGCTATTACTTATTATTAAGTCTAGAAGGATAACTGGGATTACATAAACCCCACTACGCAAAATTACAAAACTGATTTCTCAGAAAAATTGCGTATAAAATAACTTCATTGGAACCACTCAGTCACGGCCATACATCCATAAAACTTCATCTCAATCGACTGTACTGGCACATGCCACCTGACAGTGCTGTAAAGAAATGGTAAGGGAAAAATGGCGTCAGGCCAGCCGTAATGGCTTCTTGCATCGATAAATATACTACTGACCGGTGGTAAGGTGGTGCGCCGTGTTCATGCTACGCTAATTTAAGTTAATACTAGTTTTGTCGTAACTGTATATATTTTATACATTACTAGCGGTCCGCCCCGGCTTCGCCCGTGGTACATATGAAAAATAGATGTTGGCCGATTCTCAGACTTACCCGATATGCACAGAAAATTTCATGAGAATCGGTCCACCCGTTTCGGAGGAGTATGCAGACTAACATTGTGACACGAGAATTTTATATATAAGATCTATTAATCAATATAATAATCAAAGAGAAGATAATCAAATCATAAGCATAATTCTTCGATTTTTCTGAAGGAAAAACATATACGCCTGCCTTTAATATATTAGCAACACCATCAACGTAACAATGTAATTTTGTTTTTTTCTTAATTTCGTGTTATAAAATAGTAACTTGGGGAAAGGTTTCCGATAGATTTTTCTCTTTAGTTATAAACCTACGTCCTACGTATGTTCATGAAAGAATTTGTAGTTGTACCATCTATTTGAGTCGCATTCACCATCCTATTAAGTAAGCCAAGTCTACCTTTAAGTAATAATAGTATAATAAATTATCAATAATTATCAGTAATCGGTACCTAATAAATAAAAATGTTGCCCAATTGAAAAAAGACGGGAAGGATCGAAACCTTCTCGTTTCCACAGACGCCGTATCCAACAGCACATTACCATGTATCAAGATATCTTCCAATAACATTAAAGCATTTATGGTTTTCCAATAAATATCATATCTTTTACTACTACACTGGGTTTCTGCATGCGCGCGGCGGCGACCAAAGACAAGATGGGTCTTTGAAGATCGCGCCGATACATTTATTAGGATACTTTGCATAGTCCTGCCTCCGCAATATTATAACTGTAGCTTTCCTTGTACCTTTAATTTGTTCGTAATTGTATGATATATTGTAATGTAGTTATATGAGAATACACAATGTTAGAGCCTAGAGGTTTATGATGTTAGTGATGTAACTATGTGGAGATTTTTAGGCCGCGGGCCGAAAGCAAGCCTATATGGATTGAAACCTCAAAGATCCTTCAATATCAATCCTAGCCGGAACGATGTGAACTAAATTATGTCAAAACTCAATAATTTCTATAAACAAACGTTATTTATAAAACGATTACCGGCAAAGACATCTATCGATATCGATTGATTTATTTTCTAACACGTGTTTAGAAATGCATCGTATTACGTTGGAACAATGGCTAATTAAACTTGTTTTGGTTGTTACTTGCCGTTTTGATAACGCACGTGGCCGCCGGCGAGGTGCGAAAGGTTTTTGGGGTTCTCTTATCAAATACCTTAAAGGCCCGATAATTATACTTCCAAGTACATCGCTTTATTCATGTAGTCGATGCTTTCGTTATCCCTTACCCTAGTAAAACATGTGCAGAGACGCTTTGTTCATGGGCGGTTGTGTCCGCTTACCATTAGGTGTTCGAACAGCTTAGCTGCAGCTCGCTAGCTCTACCATTAAAATGTGTGTTGTTCGCAAAGATATAATAATAATAATAATAATAGGGCACTAGACTTTATTTCGATGGCTGCCATTCATGGAGAAGCAACTGCGCAGAATATGTAGGTATTATAGACTATGGTGCACTAGTTTACGTGTGAAGAAATGTCGAATATAGAAGTGCATATCAAATATTTATATCTTCGTTTCTTACCAAATTCTACCGAAACGTCTGTACTGATTTTTATGCAATTTTATGTGCCTATTCGGTAGGTCTGAGAATCGGCCAACATCTATTTTTCATACCCCTAAATAATAAAAGTAAGAACGTTTGCAGTCGGGTCAGCATGTAATACATATCCTACCTACCTAAAATCTAGACGGAATGACATAGACTGAACCCGTTTATACAAAACCATTTCACACTTTAACCTTTTTTCAATACTTTTTTTTGTTGCGAACTGTGAATGAAATTCTTTAATATTTACGTAAATTTTTAGCACACGTTTTCAGCAATGGATAGGATAACAAAAACAAAAATGTGTAGATTTGCGTCAAGCTTAAATGAAAACAATTTGAGAGCCTCTTTTGGAATAAAAAGCACGAATAGTTGAAACTTGAAAGTAAGAAAATATTGGACGTAACTTTACTCGATTATAGGTAGGTACCTACAATAGCTTACTCTGTGAGCTTAGGTACTGATGCTTGACCCATTTCATAGGATTCCAACAATCCTGATGAATTGCGTTATTTTATTTCTTTACATAAAATTATATATTTAGCGTGCATTTTTTTATTTCGCTGTAGAGTAAATATCGCTATAAATGTGAATAAATTTAAAATTTTACATGCCCTTTTGCATTCAAGATGGCTAAGTGGTAAGTGATATTGCATTTATCAGTATCGATTGTAATCTTAGAAGAGACCAGTAATTATTTACTGCCATAAGTTAAATTTTGTTTACTATCATTATATTAAATTACCTTGTTTACGTAGCAACTTTGTTACAATGGTTGATCTTTTATGTTGTTATTTGTGGTATTGCTATCAATAAAAGGTATTTAAAAATGTGTATGTTTTAATATCACCTTTACTCTTTTAAAGTAAGAGACGAATCACTCTTAGGACTCACCTGCGGTCAACTGCAGATATGAGAATTAATATGTAGGTACATACAAAATGGCATTGTAAATTTGTAATATGAAATTAACTATAGTCAGTAGTCATACAGAAGATGAACGCTAGAAAAAGTACAACGAAACAAAAATACTGAGCAATGAGCACACACAATTACAGTCAGCAAGACATCAGCAAGGTATTTATTTATTGGTAAAAGGCAGATAAACCACGAAATCGAAATCATTAAATAGTAAATAATATAAAAATTACGAAATAGGTTAAAAAATAGGAAGCAAATATTTGTTTTTGGCCAGCGCAATTCTTGAAGATCGTTTTTCATTTTTCTTTTTTTTAATTGATCTTATTCAACAACATAAACATTGAATATTTTTAATTGATATCTCTTAGGGCCGATTTTTCAATGCTCGGTTAAAACTTATCCGTCCAATAAAGTATTACACGACAATATTAAAATGTCACGTAAACTGTCAAATACGGGCAATTAGAATACGTTTTTAAAATGGTAGTTTTATACATTATTCGACGAATACGTTTTATCCAAGCATTGAAAAATCGACCCCTAGAAGGACGACCTTTGGCATGTAATTGGCAACCTTCAGTTCACCCACGCGTTGGGATAATATATCAATTATCAAGGACCAAGGTAAATCCTCCTGGCCAGCATTGAGATTCATTCAATCACAATTCACATTTTTCATAATTTTACAATAATCCATAGAGTGTTGATCCAGGACATGTGTTTGAAAAGCAATAAAAACTACCTTCTGAATAATAATAAAACCTAGTTTTATGAATGAATTCAAATCGATACAGTCAGTCAGTCAAATACAAACTCCTCGCTCACTATTTGATATACAGCTTCTCTCCTTATACTATCGTCAAAAAAATCCCTTTTTAATTTAAATCGAGTCAAAACACGATTGACAGGCGTTAAGCGCGCCCAAGAAAAAGTATAAAACGGCTTCGTCACTACGACATCCTGTCTGTATGTCTGTCACAACATTCATAACACATTAACATAATATAATACTTGAATATGTTACTTGTTAGTTGATAAATGGTTATCTATTTATTTCATGGCGGGGTGAAGTTTTTATTATATGGTACCCTGATTGTTCGATTTAAACTGGATAGGTGTGTTTTATGTGTTTGACTTAACATGATATATGTATATAATTATTATAAATTTCATCAAAATATGAAATCTTAACTATGGACACGTTAAATATATTAGTACATAATGCGATAATCTGAAATCTGGAACTTAAATACGTGATTTTAATAATAAACAGATAAATAAGAGATACACATTATAATTTATAATACGTAGGAAATGTATACAATGTCCTGAGTCCTACAAATTATTGAAATATAGCCAATAACTATTGGTGATACCAAGAATTTATCATCATACCTTTCGCTTGTACCTATGCGTTTTATTACAATTACCTGTTAAATAAATATACATAGTATTTAATTTTACAAACAGGTTGAATGATAAACATTTTTAAGATTCAGTTAAAAATCCCACAGAAATAAACTAAATATTCAAACTAACTTTAAACTGTTAAACAGTTGTATTTTAACATTAGAAAAACATAGATAACTCAAAAGCGACGTCCGTCCGTCATTATAAATATTCATTATCGACACCAACTTCAGTCATAAATAAATTATAAATTCTGTTTAAAAAAACTAAGACCACCCCTGGCCTTTTACTTTTACTAAACTCATCACGATAGCGTCATTTTCTTTACTGGCAACACTTGGGTAAAAAAATGTATTAAAAATTATTATCACAAAACATAATTCTTTGGCCCTATTTTGAGTAGATGTTATATTAAAAATATTTAATGAGTAATGATTTATATACTTTATTAAACCGCTTCAATCGCTATCTGAGTAACTATATTGTTTTTTAATATATTGATGATATTGTCATACTGCTATTTTAATTAGGTATATTTAACATAAGTTTTCCCAACTACTTACTACAAATTTCTTTCTAATAATTTCAATAGGTAAAGCCTAAAAAGTCGTAAAAGCATCAGTAGCTAAGCACGTCTGATGCATAATCACTTGATTTGCATCTAGATATTTTTCGGAAGTTACTTTTTTCACTGTCATAAAAAAAGTTACACCCCTTTGATAGTTTGAAAATTTACGCCTTTGTATATATTTAACAGAAGGGTTATTTTAAAATTGTTAACTATCAAATTGAACGTTAGATTAAATTATTTGCACTAATAATTGTTAAAGCAGACCGTATAATTATTATCTTCCATAGATTTTATTTACTTCAATTAAGATAGTGTGAAAGACAGAAAAATTTGCTTCCCTCTTTTGATGTATGATTGAAAGTTGATCTTTAATTGAAGTTCCATTTGTTTTAAAAATAAAGGATGATTTAATTTCTGCAAAATTTGCTATCTCCAGTATTTTAAGTAAGTACTTTCCCTATAAGGCCCAGAAAATGTATATGTATACTGTATATTAATATGGTTTTTTGAAAAGCGAAGAAATTACATCATAGTAATTCATACAGCCCTAAGTGAAAAGTAAATCGTGGTACCAGCCTCGCTTCACGCCGCTGGTATTAAAGTGGGATTCTCTAAATATCTCTTGCCAATTAATGTTGGTCGGCTATCAATACGCTAATTGCTACTATCCCGGCTTCGACTATTCCTGAGTAGGGTGACAATTGTGTGGATAATAGAGTAGGAAGTTTCTGTAGCAGTCAACAATATAAAGCTTTTTGTAGCTTAACTAAATAGTCCACATTATAAAGCTTTTGGTAGCTTAACTAAATATAATAAATAAGTTACCTCTCGTAATTGTATTAAATTCTGTTATCTTGTAATTTAAATGACAAAAATATTCTACAATCCCTGACGAAAAGTTTAGAGCCCTAAATGCTATCAGTAGAGTTTGTAATTATAATAATTTATAAGTACACTGTTCATTATAAACCAAGCAGAGTGCGTAAAATCTACGTTTTTAACAAAACGTATACCTAATTGTTTTGTGATCCATAAAATACAGTCATCAAAAATTATTACCGTAGCATGCAATACCAACAAGTAACAACATACAATAAAACATAACAAATAAATGTAAGTATCTACCGTTTTAAAGAAGTTTCATCGCTCTATAGATAGTTCAAACCTTTGCGGGACTATCCGCCTCACTGCTTCAATCATAGTCACTCTACACGTAGTTACGTAAAGAGGCTTTTAGCTGAAAACCCAAAGTAA
The DNA here is from genome assembly GCF_061535395.1 of Colias eurytheme. Classification (NCBI taxonomy): domain Eukaryota; kingdom Metazoa; phylum Arthropoda; class Insecta; order Lepidoptera; family Pieridae; genus Colias; species Colias eurytheme. The sequence continues at coordinate 3,542,659 of NC_143004.1, forward strand.
GCGCTCAAAGCATCCCTCCTATGTTAATGGCCTCGAATGCCGTCCTAGCTCTAATATAAACTGTATACTGAATTGTACAGTCAGCTGATGGTGTGCAAATAGTTTTAACGAGATAATTGAATAAATTGTAATAATTTACTGTAAAGTTTGGAATATTATCTGACTCAATTTGCGATGTTTACTACGGATTAGATTAACAAATATATAATTCCGATGAGGAAGAAAAATAACAATTCATAAGTGACATTTGAAGCGTTATCTTAATTTTCTCGTGGTAGCAAAAGGCATTATCAGCATAACCTTCTTATCCAATAGAAAACAGAAACATTTATTATTATGCTATATTTATTGCAGGAGCCTTTATAAAGAAAGTTTGCTTATTCCAGTCAGTCTAAAATAACATAAAAGAAAATTCCCCACATTACGTGATTGTTAAAGCAAATAATAAATTCACTGAAGACCAAGTCCCTAAGATCTTTTATGTACTGCATGTAGATAATTGGATAATATATGAATGTGTAAATTTTTACGCTATAGTATGTGTAAATTTTCCTTACATATGCTTGGAACAAAAAAAATCGTAGCATAAAATTGCTACTTAACTACATGCCTTAAAACATAAACCATAGACGTAGCGGTTGCTTTCTCAACGCATAAACAAAATTAACAAACAGTAAAGGATATATCAACAATTACGCTACAGATAATACAATAATTTAATAACAAATATTACGTGAACTTATCACAAATTCCTTGCCAACAGCTAAAAACTCTTCATTCATACATTATTCGAAGTGCAATACAAAAAGGATATAAAAACTCCAAGTAAGTCATAATTTAAAAAAAAAAATAACACAATTTTGCTCGCGGGTGTACGTCGTCATTATTTTATTTATCGTTGGCCGTTATCACAGATATCTGGGCCTCGATAGCCGGGACGCAGGTAAATGAGGGTTGCACTCATTTATTAATACAGTTTTTTAGACTAGACCAACTTTAAGCGCGTCACACACGGTGAAGATACTATAATATTTTATCTTAACACAACACGCGTTACAAATGACGCGAAATTTTGTGGGTCATTTGTAACAGGATGGCGGTTCTACAGGGGTTTTAGTACGCAATGACAAAAAGAAAAATGATGGTCCGAACGCTGATACTGGATGCGTTAAGATACTGTAATATAAAATATAACAGTATCTTAAGATAAAATATTATAGTATCTTCACCGTGTGTGACGCGCTTTATACATACATACTTACTAAAGTTGCTGTTGCATTATTTGTGTATCAGTATGAAGCTGTGCACCAAATTTTAATGGTCTATTTATGGTTGAAATCCTGGATGACAACTGGTTTTGATTGATTTATATAGAGATGAAGCTGAATATCATCCTCACTTATATTATAGATAAATGCGAAAATGCGTCTGGTTGTTTTTCTTTTACATAGCAGAAGCATCTCATTCCCTTGGGAATTTCCTCTGACCACGCAGGCGATGCTGCAGAAAGCTTGTTTGTCACTATTTTTTCAATTTTCTGATTATTTGAATATTGGCTTGTCTATGATAATAGTTGTTAATATATAAAATATATAATAGTTGATAAGTTTTGATATTAATTATTAATTGCGTGACGCAATTAATTGAAATGTAATTTTTTATAGTTTTTAAGGATTCGTTCCCATTCCTAGACAGTAGTTTTAAATGAAAGGTACCTACTTACCCATTTTCTGATTCGCATTAAATGCAAATTAAAAAATATAAGCCTAACCCTTGGAGTTTGGATCACCTTTACGATTACGTATTATATTTGCAGTATTTATTTTAATTCATATTAACATTTTATTTTTTCATACTTCTTAGTCCTTAGATATTAATTTTGTGTAAAGATTTCGTCTTATCAACCGTTGCTCCTGTATTCTTCAACAACCTACACAGTACACATGGTAAAACATTATTTAACCTTTAACGTCCAATAAAATAATAAAGTAGATACTCACGATGCCCCATTTCCTCACCTACTTATAAACAACCATTACCTTATTAATTCCACAAAATTATTTCACCAATATATTATTTAGCTATATAAATCGCCATACTCCCGTCGGCACTGCAGTAGCATGTCACCTGTCGAGTTGACAGCACTTTGTGGGCACCCGCTGCGCGTGCGCATATTATGCCCATATACATACGCCGTACATTTTGTTTTTATTTATTTACCTTCCCTTTAAAGTGTGTTTTACTAACGATTTGTGGTTATGAGTTCGTGTAGAAAAATTACGTTTTACAGCGTCGTAAAATGCCTAGGAAAAGCAGATGGCTAATCGTTGCGCTAAATAAGGTATAGGGCACTTAGTAGACTCGAGAACACGCATGGCATTATCAAATCCTGCTCATTTTGATGTTACAGATATGTGCATTGTGCATATATGCAGGTATATGAAATTGTCTCGAAGTCTAATTGAATGAATGTTTGAGTCTAATTAAATATGAAATTGTGTTTGGTCCTTCACTTAAAAAATAGAAAAGCCGATTTATTTATGCCTTTTGTTTATTCGCGAATATCTAAAAGGCCCTTCAATCAATAATACATAGGTATTGTGAGATATTGTTTGCTATGTCAATATAGCAATCTGCATAGAAATCATTTATTAAAATAACACGATTATTTAAAGCCCTCGGTAGTGTGAACTTAACAAGGCTACAGTTGAAATTAAGATGGATAACCAAAATCATTTTAGGTACATATCTAAAATGTCTCGTCATCTTTTCCCACACATAACATTTGAAAATCCCGAATTTTCTGTCTGATAGTAAAACTGAACAAAACAGCAGCGAATAAAACTCCCACCCCGATACATCAGCCGTATTCCACTTATCAAGGCTGACATCTACAGCACATCTCCAATTTGATCTAATTAATTGAAACCAGATTGAAGAGGTATCGAAAGGATTGTCTTGTGTGATCCGATTTGAGATGTTATCCCACCAGCGAATAAATTTACTGTCTCTTGTGTTACTGGATTGTTTACATCTTTTCTACTTGATTCGGATATCTTACTTGGCATGTTTCACATGAAAATCTTTAGGCGGATGGATACAAAATTTTCATATGGATCTTTCGACTCCCTTATTCGGAGTTATTCTCTATAATTAAATATTAGAATCGTAGCAGCTCATATAGCATTTCGTTTTCAGTATTCTTTCTATCTAAGAAATGTTAAAAAGAAAAAAAGTAGTAGCACTATATCTGTTCGATTGTCTATTATAAGTACATATATCATATTTTTACGCGGGCTTTCTGATATGCGTTTCCTCCTAAAACAGTCTACTCCTAAGTCAGTCTTAAAGAATATAAAAATACATATTATGAAAGAATTGATTACTTATTTAATTGAATCATTTAAGTTTTCACCGTAAAGGAATGCTTCGTAAAATTTTGACTTTTGATAGCATCTTTTAAATTTATGATCACCAGGATATTCTCACCTGCGTCCATTGCATGCATTGCGATCAAAGTCAAACAAAATATTATATTTAACAAATCTGCCTAGTATTTTACTTTTGTATATTCACAGATAGCTAGGAAACAATATAAGGTAGGTATCATCGCGATAGAGAAGAGAACATTCGTACAATGTCACTGGCCACTACCTTAATGTAATAAGTAGATAAAACTAAGGTCAAAGAAGTTTTCGCTTTAAAACACTAGAATGCTCACTTCTGGAACGCTTCAGTGTCCAGGATCGAATTAACGAGACATAACTATATCATTAAGTGATATGAAACGGCGGTGCAATAGCTATCGGCTAATCAGGGGCTTTTGCGAGTATCTCCGCTATCAGATACAAGCGCATAAAGATGCTGCGGATAGCCGTATCTCAGATGATAGCGATAAATGGCGCGCAGCCGAAATACGAAGGAATTGTACAAAAAGGTGCGCGAGCGCAGGATGGGGTCATGCAAGAGTGTTTTATTTATGATGTCTTTTAAATTGTACTGTTATATATTTTTTGTGTATAGAATCATTTCGTAAAATGTTGATAGGCTCATTTTCGAAACAATCTTAATGTAACTGTGACTACAATAATTAATCGTGTAAATATATTATGTTTTATTAAATCAACGTTTGTACCCATTAATCCTGTATACCACTGTAGTAATAAAGATGCAAACAACATAAGTCCTTTCAATTCTATCGTCATTTATAGGTACTTAGATACTACTTGATACCTTTTTTACTCAGTAGCTATTAGTAGAATCCATCCATGGTACATTGAACATCGCAACCACTTAACATTCCCTATAAAATAAATTGCTAAAATCGCCACCCTCTTGCATAACACATCCCGGCGGTGTTCGCAAAGGCTAGTGTGACACTGTTATTTAGTATCGTCGCCGGTAGCACACGGCAGTCGACCAACACGCTTCCATATACTTAAAGTTTAATACCATATTAGTGTAACTTTATCTATAACTTAAGGTATCTATAATCTACTGTAGATGAAAGTTTGAAAGTTTTTAACGGTTCGAGACGAGATTGGGAGCAATTTGGTTTGTGATGGTCAAGTGTGTAACTATGGTTATGAAGTGAAATAATTTGTAAACTGAATAATATGTAATATATTCTTTTTTATTTAACATACATATTTTGAACTTAGTTTATATTTTATTTCGGAATATGAAGTCGATAAAAAATTGGGTTGCTTAAACACCAAAAAATATTTGACATACCCAAATGTCCACAAAAATAGTCTGGGATATAATTTTTTTAATCTCTTCAAAAAATGAAAACACTTCACCCTCTTTCACCGTTTTGAATGTATCCTTACATTATTTATGATATGTTCTAGCAAAAAAATAATCCTTTCTTCGATATCTAACTATGTGATAACAAAATCCATCCTGAGTCACCAATACCATGAACTCCAATCGCATTTATCGTACCGATAATTTGATTTCCGAAGTCCTAACAAAGTAAATATCGACAAACAAATAAAGTTGACTTATCTGCTGTCGTTCCGTTCGCTTTACCGAACTAATTACAAATATCTGATCGGATCGGTTTTGCCTTTCCGTAACGATATGTGTTCCGATAGCATAATAGGGATATGACAGAAATTTTCTTAAAATTTTATTAAATTTGATTATACCCCTTTGTCGCACAATTCTGCAAGTGTCACATCGAGAAGAATGTTTTGTTAATGCCCGGGTGCAAGCTGATGCAATAATCAGTACCTATGCTTCTCGGTGTAAGTATCAGTCAAATTCCATTAAATAGAAAAAATATACTTACGTTAAAACTAATCGTGCATATATTTACCTCAATACCTTTCATTACATGAGATCGGTAATGAATTTTATTTAGTTCATAGACCATTGAGAATAATCACAGCAAGTTTATGTCACGTCTGACAACTTATTTTTGCCGCAGTTACTATTAACACACATTTAATTATTTTCTTTTTAACTTAGATACAACCCACTGAATACTCACCCACTCAACTCAATCGACAGAATGAGTTGCCATATTCACATTTTCGCACGAACTTTATTTATATACCTACCATAGGAAAACCATACCTCAGTAATTGCCAGGATAGCTACTCCCCGGGAGTCGTGGGTACCTAAGCAAGATTTTCCCACTTAAACAAGAGGTTACCTTCACGTTGTAAGTATTCAAGCATATACTTATTCATCCAATTCCATCCCATTTAAGTATAATCTCAAATAAACTTTTTTCATATTCAAACCGGCGTGGCGTATCCATATAAGTATAACGTGGAACAATTAAGTACAACTTTTTTTCCTGCGACTTCCCTCGAACTGTTTTGTTTTCCATTTTTTTCTAAATCAGACTCGCGGAGTGACTAATTCTGAAATTAAAGGAAACACAAATAAATATCAAAATAAATAATTTTGATCTTACATTATCAACTAAACACTCACACTGCACAAGGACATTCTGAGTAGGTACATCGTGTGCCACGTGACTGATATAAAAAAAATTAAAAGACAATCCATTCACTCTTATCTACATGAAACTCGATCCCACCAATTGAAATTCAAATCCAAAGCATCTTTAAAAACATTTCCTGTGAAAAAACAATAAACATATGAAACACAGCTGAAATCACGATGCAAAAGCGAACACCGCCAAATACGGACATTTCATGGTTTAGTAAGATTCCATTATAAATCAAGCATGGAGGTCGATGCCGTGAGCGACCGCGTAAATAATTAGATAGCACTAATTAAACGCAACTACTTAGCTGTGGATAGGTTTTGCGAATTGTTAAACTGTGGTTAATCGTTGGATTAGTAAATCGACAGCTTAACGTTCATTTAGCTGTCGCATAGTTACAATATGATAATAAACATGTAATGAATACGTAACCTTCCTATTTGGCCGTTTTCAACTTAGTTAAATACTATAGAATCAACTATGTGAAGAGACTAGTTCATAAGGCTTGATAACAAATAACTAACGATTATTTTTTATATTTATCTAATTTCAAAGACCTCTTTTTATACAATTATAAGCAACCCTCTGTGTAATCTGTGTCTTCTAGATATAATGGTATGTGGAGGTGATAACCGCAAAATACATGTTCAACAGGACCTGTGGTAACTAACTAAATTCTCTTAAATCCTTATTTTATTTAACCACTGTTTAAAATTAATTGTGTAACCGACCATTGCTCAAATGCGGTGGTAATGTAGTCTCCGTCGCGCTTATACCTATCTACCTTTATTATTATACTTACGATAAATGCAAACTTTAATTCTATTTCATTAATAAAAATAAATCTTTGCATAAAATACTATTGCTCTTAAGTTCTATCGCTGGCTTGTTAATTCGAATGAAACACTTTAAAACTGAAACGAACACAAGAAAGCACTTATTTATTGACTAAATTCACATTGATATTAATTATTTGTATAATAAGTTACGTTTGAATGAATGAATGAATGTTTGATTGTTAAAAAAATACAATCTATAACAATTGAGTCAACTAGAAAATGTCTTACATCTTTAAACGGTATACGAATAAAATTGTAAAATCAAAGAGGAAGGAATGCATCCAATTTATGTTATGAAGACTATATATGGGTTTATATGTATATCGTAAATTATTTATTAACCCTTAACAAATATTATAGTATCGTTAAACAAATGGTTCCGATACGCTTGTTCTTGTAATATGATGATTGCAAAGATCAACACGTATTCGTTAAACTCAGAGTTCCTACACAATACTGAAAACTTTATATGATACATGCATGCAAGATGAATACAACCAAACTATAGGTATAGGTTAGGTATACCACTGAGGTTTTAACTGCAGTTGTATGTCTTAAATAAATAATAATTATCATTTGATCAGGATAAACGTCAACGGAATTCCGACTAACCTCTGCGCTAAATGAAGAAATACTTATCTTCCACACCATGACGAAAAGATGAATTTATTACCTAAATTTGTCAGCGAATGGTCACCAGGTAGAGTTCTGAAACACAGATTCATCATGAACAACATATAAAATCCATAGAGAAGATAAATTATTATAATCAGATCATGTCACTCTTATGTCCACAATTTTATTAACACTCCAAACCTATAAGTTTGTACAACCAAATTAAATTTGGACGTAAAGAGTGATAAATAGCCGTCGTTAGCTGGCTGACTCGTCAAAATGAACTTATTTGTCAAAACCAAGATGCGAGCCCATTGATAACAGAGCAGGAAATTGAAATTTGTATCGCCCGTCAAAAATCAGGCGCGAACCGCCATGTTGGATGCTAATCGTTGATGGCTCCGATTTGAATATGGAATGTTTTTATTCTAATTTCTTTTATTAGTTAGCAGTATAATAAAAACAAATGAGAATAATATTATGTGAACCTAATTCTTTACAGACACTTTACTGTTAACTACAAAAGTTAAAATGCTTTTTTCATTCATTTCATTTCTCTGTAGCTACTTCAGCTACTTGCTACTTTTTTCATGCAGTAAACATGACCGGGTAAAAAACACTGTCAAAATTAAATTTGTATAAGTAAGACTTTTTTTATCAACTCGCGTAATTTTCAGTTCTATACGTACTTAATTATAAAAAAAAAGATGAACCTATAACCTTCTGTAATAAGATATGCATACTTCTTTTTTGGTCCAAGCCTACCTTATTTAACGTTTTATTTTGTGTTAGGGCCTACTTAAGTATATGTACAATAATTGTCTTAGAAACGGTATTAATTTCAAAGTATGCAAATACAAAGTTCTCGGCGCAGTAAAGGCTATATCAAATGGATAATACGGTCGCAATAATTACGACATACCCGTTTGAATCAGGAAAATTTATTGCACTACTGTTTAACATGAATTTTATGAATAGGCCGGGCATCATCGGTATAATTATTGGTAGGTAGATATTATAGATAATAAGCTGTTCTTTGTCTTGTAGTCTGAAGAAAGATGTTCTGAAGAACATGACGTTTTTATTCTGCCAGAAAGAAAATATTAAGATTATTCTATGACAAATATCTAATAATTAGAACAGAATAGCGAAATAGGTACCCTTTCTTGTTCAACATCACTATTACATCAACTATTTGAGCTATATTCTATTTGAAGAGAGATAGAGGGATGAAAGAATAACTTGGACAAGATTTATTCAGGTAAATAATGCAGTCATGCTTCAGTCATGTCACAGGCAGAATAAAGATACAGACATCTATTGGTATGTGAACTAGATTCTTCATAGTAGAATATAATGCGTTAGAGAAAACTTTCTTACACAGGGGAATGGTATGGAAACTTCTAATTATTAATATGAATTGGCCCATCAAAGAAACCACGACAATTCATAAAAACTTATTTGTGAATGAGAAATAAAATTTCAAGTTAAACCAGCCAGAGTCAAGATTCCAGATACCAAAGTACCAGGCGAGCATACGCGTAGAGTGGTGGCCGCTCGACCGCTGTCGACATGTCATCGAAGTCGCGCGCTCGCATAAATCCACCGGCGACATTCTTTGCGACCGCCGCCGCGTCTTTGCGCTCCTGGTACTTGAGACTGGCTTTTATATAAATACTCTGCATATAATGAATAAAATGTCTTCCGCGTGTTTTTATTAACGTCACCTTAAAATTATTGCTTCATGATTTCGAATATGCAAATGTTTGTCCGCATGTTGTGAGATATTCATTTTAGGTGCTGCTAAGAACCTACCTTTTGCGATGAATTGTGATATGGACGGATGGAAACTTCCAAGGAATATGCTGTGGAACAGTGAAGGCTACTTTTATCAAGTACCTACTGCGCAATTTGATCAAAAGCGAAATAAGGGCTGGCATGACAATTTGCTTAAGATTTTATTTTTCTAACGTTTCTCTCAACAAATGATAATAGATACCTCTCAATTCGCAGTTTTTTATAGATCTTCAAGATTTTCATTTTTCATATAAAATTATGTATTCATTTTAAGACCTTATATTTTCATAAACTGCCTTAAATCCATCAGCTTCATACATCATTAAATTACTGACCTTTAAATTTATAATCACGATTAGACCGTATAAATAACAAAATTAAACAGTAATAAGGGTTTATAAATATAAATTTATAAAAAATAGAAAAAATTCGATCACGAGGCGGGACTCGAACCCGCATCCTTTCGCGCCATTCCGGGGCGGATGCCTGACCAATTCAGCCACTCGTGACCCGCCAGAGCAATCGAATTTATTCTATTCTTTCAGTTTTATGTGTCTTAGGGACACACCGCGCGCCATCTATTGGGATGATTAACAACCATCTCAATCAATAGATGGCGCGCGGTGTGTCCCTAAGACACATAAAACTGAAAGAATAGAATAAATTCGATTGCTCTGGCGGGTCACGAGTGGCTGAATTGGTCAGGCATCCGCCCCGGAATGGCGCGAAAGGATGCGGGTTCGAGTCCCGCCTCGTGATCGAATTTTTTCTATTCTTTATAAATTTATATTTATAAAGCAAAGCATTTGAATCAGGGATGTAACGGAGGTAGTTTTATCGGAACCGAAATCGGAATCGGAGTTTTCAAATTTGGTTTATCGGAATCGGAATCGAAATCGGAGGCAGGGTCAGTTTGTTTAAGGACAAATAAAACATGATTTATAGTCAATTCTTTTCATTTTTATTTTTTATTATAAAATAAAAAACAACTGTGAAGAAAAATTGGCATAATTCCAAATGAACAAAAGATAAAATTAATGAATTTAAAGTTTAATTAAAATTAAATCCAAAGTAGCGTGTTACATTTGGTGACATTACAATAAATGAACAATAGCTAAAGCAAATTAAATCAAAATGGACTCCAAAAGTAATGTACATATTGTACTTTATGAACAAAAGCTTTGATGCTTTGTAACAACTAACAAGTGAAAAAATAATTGATGATAGAGTGCACGTAGTGGGGGTCGGGGGATTCCCCGCGCGACATGTATGAACCTGTTCGGCACAGGCCGTCGCGCGCCGCCCGCTTTGTTTCGTTCGACCTCCGATTAACATCCGATACAAAAGTATCGGAACCGAAGTCTGAACCGAAAGTGTAATAATAATCGGAAGTTCCGACTTAACGGAACCGGAATCGAAGCTCCGTTACATCTCTGATTTGAATGCCTTAAAATAATAAATATCAATTTCAGTAATAAGGGTTTATAAATGTATTAGGTCGCGGGTTGCAGCGATCAAATTTTAATACGAATCATAGATGCGCACGAGTATCCACGCTTCGCCCACTTGTAGGGTGTCTATGGATACCTAAAAACATGGATAGTACCGAAATATCCTTATTCTTCGATAGAAATAAATATGACTTATGAAAATCGTTTTCTTTTTCTTATTCGACACTGTTCTTTTTAGCTTATAGATAATAGAATTAAAAAAACTCTGTCAAAGTAGGCTATTGACCTGTACGATTGATCAACGTCAATCCATACTAATATTATAAATGCGAAAGTAACTCTGTCTGTCTGTCTGTTACTCAATCACGCCTAAACTACTGAACCAATTTTCATGAAATTTGGTATGAAGATATTTTGATACCCGAGAAAGGACATAGGCTACTTTTTATCCCGGGAAAATGACGCAATCCCGGAAATCCCACGGGAACGGGAACTATGCGGGTTTTTTCTTGAAAACGCGGGCGGAAAGCTAGTTAAGTTATAAGCGATGAAGAATTATGTTTTGTAGAGATTTTTCGTGGTTCAACAGAAATAATTTTTTATATTAACATATTTTGATTCCAAAGGATTTTTATTTAAGGATTAAGCTACCGAATGAATCAATGTTATCAAACATTTGTGTGGCTTGTGTCTTTAATATTTGGGAAACCGCTTGATAATTATAATTAAACAGTTTTAAAAGATTTATTTTTGAGACTCAAGCTTGATTTTTAAAAAGTTATTATTTGCATACATTTTTTATTCATAGAGGATGGGCTTCTAAATGATGGTCACCCTCACTAACGAGGCACGATTTTCAACCAATCAATAAAACAATCGCCAAGCGCTTCAAACAATCATTCCGTCTTGCACCGAATCGATAAAACATTTGCTATTTTATTGCCATAAAAATATTATGCAATCTGCAATGCTAACAGGTACCTACTTCTTAAAAATAAAGAGTTAACTAACTATATATTTTTTTTAGATTCAATGAAATGTTTAGTTAAGCTAACTACGGACTGGCTTTAATACCTCACAAATCAAACGAACAAAAAAAATTTTCAACTCCCTGTCTAAAAAAAAATTATCCGCATAACCCAATAATTAATTAGTAATACTAAGCCCAAATAAAATAAAGCAATTTTTTACAAATTAAATACAACGATTAGAATATTTCCCACACACATTGCGCCAAGTTTCATCCACAGATTGCATATGAAAATCACAAAACATTCCAGTTAACTTCATAGCATTAGACACACTAGCAATGCACCTATCTACCTACACTCTACACGTTCACGCATAGTGTCAAATACAAGGTGAGTATTGAGAAGGTGTATGGCTTGTAGATGAACCAACTCAAAGCACTTTTGAGGCGTGGTGACTCACGACCATGACGCTCTGATTGAGAGATGAGCCCGTGTCGATCACGCTACGTTATTATTAAAGGTTATAAGGATTATCCGTTGCTTATACAGGATGTTAGATATTTATGAGTTCATTTTGCGCAATTTAAAAACGACTTTCATCGTTATAAAATACGAATTTTCACTAATTAAAGAGAGCTCATAAATCCTAAATTCTAGAATTCCCTAAAAATTTAAAGCGGGTAGACTACGGTCTTTTTTTTCCAATTATTATTATTATAGCAATTAGCAAATATTTTAATTCTTTACGAATTCAAACCACAAGATCTTTTAATAAAAACGTTATCCTAACCGTTCAATAACAACCTCAAAACATTTAATTTTTGGTAACATTATCTGTATATAGTAATGTTAGCGTTAGCTACTATAAAGTATTCTGTGGTTATGTCAAAACAATTTTGAAGCACTCTATATATCCTTGGGCCGTTAAGATATGTTTCGCAAGCATTTATTAATAACATGAAGAAAGCTGAGCCGAATCTGATCGAAAACTAACAGTGGGAGTGCTCGGATGCAAGTACGGTGACGCACATAAGTTGTCGTGTATTTAAATATTATTATTTATGCATAAATAAATATTTCAGGACCACACACGGCACGATCTGATCCCATACTAAGCTATCGCTTGTGTTATGGAAACCAGATGGCTGATAAACATACATATATTATCATTTTAAATAAATACTTATATAGATAATTCACACCCAGACACAGAGCAAACATCTATGTTCATCACACATATAGGTATTTGACTTGACGACGTGGTTGGCGCAGTGGTAAATTAACTGCCTACTGAGCCGACGGTCCCGGGTTCGATCCCCGGTCAGGGCAAATATTTGTGTGATGAACTCAATTATTTGTTCTTGGGTCTGGGTGTTATTATCTATATATGTATTTATTAAATATGTATTATATTTATCGTCGCCTAGTACCCACAACACAAGCCTGAGCTTACTGTGGGACTAGGTCGATTTGTGTAATAATGTCCTATAATATTTATTATTTATTTATTTATTATTTATTTGCCCTGGGTGGGAATCGAACCGACGACCTCGGACCTCTGGCTTGGAAGGCAGAGCCACTACCAAGCTAATCGGTCAGTCAATATGAGAGAATAATAGAACTAAATGTGCCCTACAGATTAGATAGGTACAATTGCTTTATCTGTACCGCGAAAGGCTTTTAATTCTATAATCTATTCGGTATATATGGTATATCCACGTAAATAATTTGCTAATTACAAACGCAAATCTGAAAATTTATAAGTAGTACGTTTTTTTACAAATTATCTTACTTTTCCACAACTTTAAATAAATTTTGAGTTTCTTATGTTATCACGCTTACATAATACAAAATATTTATATGAAATAAATTAATAAAACAAACTCACCAATTACAATAAGTTTAAGATTTTTATGTAGGTACATGCCTTACATACTTCTGTCTATCTCTTCAGGATAAACTCAAAAACAATAGCACCGATTTTAATTCTGTTTTCTCTGTTTCCGGCTTCCGCAGAAGGTTTTTGTATAGGTATTTTTATTTGATAATTTTTATACAACGTGCGTCTCGCTCGTAAAGTTAGAATTAAATGAGACAAAATCTTTAATAAGCTAAATACAGGTTCACACAAACACACTCATAAAATATGATTGTAACGTCTAAATGTATTTGGCCTTAGGATAAATTATGTAACTACCCTACGTCAATTAAATATTGATTCACCAAACCAGATGGTGTTTACAAAATGAACATTATATTATGTTTAAACGAATGTATTGTTAATTATTAAAAAAATAATTCTAATTATTAAAAAAATTCGGAAGGCCAACATTTAAATACAAAAGAATCATCAGAATCTGTCTACACAAACAAAACACTTGAGGCACAAACTTTCCTTTTATTTGTCAGTTGAAAACATGCAAAGCAAGCTAATTATTTTCACTTAACAAATTTTCGATCTAATTCTAAAATCATAAATAATAATATCTAATATTTCGCACACTGTGTGCCCTAGGGTACCAATAAACAAACATTGCTCTCCTATATCATAACGCAGACATCTTTCAAGCAGAAATAAAAATTAAGTGCTCAGTACTTATTGAATATTGTATCGTAGCATGCTAATTGTTAGTTTGAATAATTGTTTTAATAATTCATTTTAATAATTATTGGTTAGGATTATTAAGACATGTTTTAAATGTTACCTAATTTCAGGATTGTGTACCTATGAATATAAAATTACATTTATAAATTGTATTTCTGTCATTTTAATTTATTTCGAAGAAACTTCTAAAAAACTTAATCTCGACTATTATTTTTTAATTACTAAAATTATGTTCATAAACGTAATGAACTCATAACCTACTTAATTTGGAAAATAATTAAGCATTCGATTTTTTTTTTTTTAATTGACTCCGGCATTCCTGTGTATATGTGTATAAGTTAATCTTTCCTTGTACTTGTGTTAAACTAGTAGCTATAAGGTTTTAACCTTGTTTTTATGTGTCCTATCACCAAGGTATTAAATATAAATAAGTTTAACTTTTAAGCATACATATTATTATGTATTTTGAAATAACAATGAATTTAAAAAAATTGCGAGCACGCACTCACGATTTGCATGCATCAAATTTTGTCTCCAGATGACCTTAGTCAAGTGGCATACGAATATATTTTATTCTACACCTCCGAAGGTCATGTATGAAAAAATAACTAATTAGCTATTATAAAGTAATTGCTTTACAGTTTATACTTTATACCATTTGCATTAGCCAGAAAAAACATCGCATCGTCACCGTGCATTAAAGTGTCCTTAGAAAAGAGCTCGAGGTTAAATTGTAAAAGTGCCGAAAGTTCTATTTTGTGGTGAATTGAATACATAAAAATATTTCATGTTCATGAATCATGATTTATATTTTATACCCAATAGCGACTCAAGCGCCATTGTGGGAGTTTTTTGAACTGTTTAGATTTACATAAACCAAAAGCTCAGTGATGGGATAAAGCATTTAGTATTGAATCAATTAATTCTTAGCTTGCTAAAAAATCGTATTTGTTGTTAGCAAATTTTAACTCACCTTAATAAGTTGTATTATTCTTTTATTATTATATTTATATTTGAATGTGGGCGAATGAATAATTAATAACCGACCGACAGGCAATAGTAGAGTTAAGAGTATCGACTGCGTAGACACGAGCATATTTTTTAACATATTTGCTGGATACGTATTTAAACTATTATAAAAAAAATAGTATAAATTCACATTAATTAATACATAAATAATTACATTTCAAATTCTAACTAAAGTTCTAACTGTAGACCGTGCCTAAAATTCAAATTCAAACGATCAAAATACGTGAACCACTTATCGCCAATGTTGCTAGTTGTAATTAATAACGCGTCCACAATATTTAGATATATACCTAATATAATTACATATTAACCAATGAATTAACTGGGCTTTTATGACCTCAGTACATATTTAAAACTAAATAAGAAATAACAGTGCTCATAAAGTTATATTAACACTTAAATAAACATTATCTGTTTCACGACCTTTTCATCGAATATTTTACGTTATCTGTAGTTGATAAAGAAAAATAGAACCTTCTGTCAACGCAAACAAAACTATGTCAAAAATATTTCTAAATTCTCTGTAACAACAAAAACAAATCCGTCTGATAAATTATTATACTAAAATCCATGTTCTCTAATTATTTTTCCATTCATTGAAAAAGTTGGCGAGATGGCTGAAAAGTAAGTACAAGTTCTGCCTTTGTTTATCAACACGCTTCTAAAAATATTACATAAATAAATAATCTCTTTTCAATTAATGCGAATCGAATCTTTATCACGTTGTAATACAAATGCGTGTTTTGATGGATTTGAGGTCATTTCTAACAATCACATTGCTTCAAATTCGTGTTATGAAGTCAATATATTAGCAATGCTGAATCTACTTGAACCAGTCTTTATTGGATAAATTAGCCTACCTATGCACTTGTTCCATTTAAGACTTTGATATTGAATTGAATTAAGTACTTTGCTCCTAAATTAGTAACTAGATGCACTATATGTTTATTTTCTTTCTAAAAACACAAATAATCTGACAGGAATGTACCATGCAAACTGGTTTCATTTTCTAATATTTGCAATATTCAATATGTAAATAATATGTATTCAATGAAATAGATCTAGTATGTTTATTTGAGATGAATCAACAAAGACTTGAATCTTTTAAAGGTCAAATAGAATGCTTATTGTCTAATTAATGTATAATAATACTTTAAAATTCATGATGCAATGAATAAAAAAACAATAAAGATCTTCAAACAAGTCTAGAGTTAAACATTCAAAACATTCTTAAAAGATTCTATTTCTAATTCATTAGAATTACTTTGAATTATTTTGAAATACAAATTTGCATCATTAGATGCAAATTTGTATTCCAAATTATATATTGGAATAGAAGAAGTAGGTAAGTATATAGTTTTTATAATAAAAGCAGCTATTGTGACAAAATAATGAAATTGTTGGCAGCAGGATAACTACCCATTTTATAAAAACAGGTTTAAAATCCTCACATTGAACAAATAATGAACACACAGAGTTATTTATAGAATAATAAACTAAATTTATCATCATAATTAGGAGTGATCAAAGTCCTACTGATGCTGTCACTACTCCGAAAGAAGAAAAGTCCTCTGGGAATTGGTGGGACTCCTGGCTGACATCAGCTAAGAGCAAGGTAGCTATAATTATCTAAAGTACATATTGTGAGACTTTGTATCAAGTAAAGAAGTACAATAGGCTACTAAGTATCTCTTTTTATTCATGTGGTTATGTTTAAGTTTAACATTAACTAAAGATGAATAGCATCACTTCAACATAAAGTATTTATGTTTCTTATAAAACTATTCTTCCTATTTACAATTACATATTTTACACTTGACAGTTGAAAGTTTATTTTTCTGGTGCATTGACACTATCATTAGCTCATAAGTGCATAAGTTATTGATTGAAACATATATTTTTGTATTCAATATGTATTTCAATTTAATTTACAGTCGGTGGAAGTATATTCAATGGTGAAGAAGGATTTGGATGAGATTGGCACAGCTGTTAAGAGCGAAGCGAGCCATGTTTTCAATTCTACATCCACTGTAATTGGAAACACTTTTAAGGTATGGTATTAGAACTATAAATTTGTGTATGTGTGTGAAATAAGGAAATTGTGTAATTATATGTGTATCTTGGTATGCTATTCTTTGAAATATGATATTATGTTGTTCTTTAAAAGAGAAATTATATTGTGTTTTATGCCTTTGGCAACAGAAAATAAAGATTTTAGGGCCCAATTTTCAATGCTTGGATAAAGCTTATCCGTCCAATAAAGTATTACACGATAATATTAAAATGTCACATAAACTGTCAAATACGGGTAATTATTAGAATATGTGTTTAAAATGGTAGTTTTATACATTATTCGACGAATAAGTTTTATCCAAGTATTGAAAAATCGGCCCTTAATGTAATAAATTGTTTTTACTTGTAGCTTGATGATGCAGAATCACCGGCTAATGCAATGAAGAAAAGTTTTAGCAGTTTCATTGGTAAGAGCTATTTTTGATATTTCTATCACAATATTGACAATTTTTTTTGTTACAATAACACTTGTCATAGTGACATTTCATTGTTATGAGTTGCCATATACATTATAAATTACATTTTTTTTTCTAATCAAGGTCAAGTGAGTACAGTTCTGAACCCTGAGCCTGATGATGAAGATGACACAGAAGTTATTCTGTCATCCGGTGACACGACAATGCTCTCCACTTACAAGGTAAATAGTAAGATATTTCTTAGGGCCGGCGCCCACTGCCGGCACGGCGTGGCATGGCAGGGCAGAGGATTTTATTACTAATGAAGTTATTTTGAATCTTATTTCAATCCGTTTAGAATTCAAGTAACTTTATTTCGATGCCACGATGCCGCGACGTATCGCAGGATGCTGCAGCATGACGCGGCACGCCGCAGGATGCGGCGGCATGACGTGTCTTGCTGTTTCATTCCAAGGAATGCCGCGGCGCGCCATTGCATCCCGCGAGGCGTATGCGTCACTTTGGGGTCGAGGAATTATGATTGCTAGCTAGTTGAAATAAGGTTGAAACTTATGCAGCATTAGTGGGGCTTTTAGCAGGATGCCACGGCATGCCACTGAATGCCGCGGGATCATGCAGCACGCCGCGGGATGCCACTGCACGCCGCGGGATGCCATTGCACGCCGCGGGATGCTCTGCCGTGCCATGCCGTGCCGTGCCGGCAGTGGGCGCCGGCCCTTAGAGTCTAAATTGTACACTTTAATTACTGTTTTGGCGTTAAAATTATAAAATTTATAATTGAATTTTATAAAAAATTATTTGGAATAAAATAATATAAAAGAAATTTCTTAATCCAGTATTATTAACTTACATGGCGAATTTTTTTATATTGTCATATTATGATCTGCTATCAGTCACAAGAGTATAAGCAGACATGTTGATTTATATGTTGCTCCTGACTTCGCCTGCGTGGCAATGAATAATAACAATTATTATGCATTTTACATAAATATAGCGCTATCAATTGGAATTTATAAACTTTGGAGTGCTTCAAATGAAAATAATTCTTATATTTTTTCCTTTATCCCTACAGAAAGAACTCGAATCCCTCCAACGGGTAGACGCCACGTACATAGTGCCAGCGGACAGCGCACAATTCGACGCTTGGAAAGCGAGCCTCGACGGTGACGTCATCTCACCGCTAGCGGCCCGCAAACGTATGCAGAGCAGTCCATTGCTGAAGACGCAGTACGACAAGCTGGTGCCGGACGCTGTGTCGCACGAGGACTTCTGGGAGAGGTGAGTGCGGTGACGTCACCGGGCTCGTGACGTCATCAACGTATGCAGAGCAGCCAACTGCTGAAGACGCAGTACGATCGAAAAACTATCGCGGTTCCTTCAAATTTCAATGATAAATGATGTTGTGATAACATTTAAATAAAGCATCCATTATATTTAATTTTAGGGCGCATTTCATTTCATTTCATGATGTTAAATACATTCTAAGATAAACATTACCATATTTTCCATGGACACAAACATAAAATCTTACGGTGTATTTATATCAAACAAGCAAATGCTCTTTCTGACCTCACTATGTCAAATTATTTTAGTGTAAACAGGCGTAGAGCATTCTTTCGTTGTTATTCGTGCGTTCGAAAAGATTCTATGCAATGTTCTAATACTGAACAACACTGAATACGAGTTTACGTTTACACTAGAAGATCACGAAAGAATGCTCTTGCTCTATTTTCGTTTGATGTATTGCACCGTAACATAGCACATTTATTTTATTTGAATTTTTTTTTTCAGATATCTCTTCCGAGTGGCTCTCTTACAAGATAGACTAGCCGCTTCATCTCGTAAACAACCGCTAGTGGAGGAACAAACGGACCCAGTGCTCGCTCACTTGCCATCCACCGAGCCTATACAGACGTAAGAATAAGTTTTTTAAAAAAATATTTGGATGATAGGCAAAAAAAAATTTTTGGGGGGATCCACATTGAGCTAAAAAAAAATTTTTTTTTTCGCTTCTTAAACCAACAAGTTGGGATAAAGAATGTATTATCTATGCCAACAAGTAAGATTTGTAGATGAGTAATAATAACAGTCAGCAAAAAAAATATTCTTCATGAATTTTTTTAGTATTTTCTTTGGAGAAAAAAATACTTCAGTTTTTTTTTTCGGAATACTTATAAGTTTAGGAATTATAAGTTAGATAAAATACATAGTCAGCAAAACAAAATCTTTGATAATAATCCTATATGGAGTATCTTCAGAGACGAATAAGGTTTGAAAAAAAAAGACGGGTTGCACTCCGGGAGTGCCGGCAGAAGTGAAAACTTGATTATTAACGTTGAGCATGTTTGATATCCATCCGTCCGCTTTTTCGATCAGGTCACGTGTCCTGACGCGAGTTTAAGATTTTATACCCATTACAGAAAAAGTGCTCAACGCCGCTAAAGAAGTTTTCACTTCAATTGTATTGCTTTATGAGATATAACGCGACTAACTTAACATCAGGTGACTCATCTGTCATTTTCCTGCTTTTAAAAAAAAAGATAAGAAATAACATATCGAAATCTCGATAAATATACTTACATTTACTAATTCAAGCTAAAAAAATATGAATTTAATGTCAACAAAACTTTTTATTCTAGTGAGGCCGGCAGCTCCAAAGGGGAATAATCGCAATTGAATCAAATTTATTATGAAATTAAATTTTGAATGATTATTATTGTTTTTTTTTTTATTATTTATTTATTATTTCTCATTCAGTCATTTAGTATTAGTTATAGTGATTTATAAATGTAAATACTAAATAATATTACAGAAATATGGATATATGTGTTTTAAATGATTTTTTGCAATGACTAGTATTAATTTTTGCTCATGATTATCAAATTGATAACTGTTCACAAACTATTATTTAAAAAAAATACGTATATTTTTTTATAATAAGACAATACCAGCATCAATGTAAAATGATTACATACACTAGAAATATAACGACGTAACTTTTAAGTCCATTTTTGTGATTACAACATTTCGGACTACAGTTTACAACTGTAAATACATTTCATAAAAACTCTTGACACCACCGATAAATACAGATTATACTTAATATAGGATATTAAGTAAAATCCATTTAAATTGGAAAATAAATCGGTGTACAGTCTATGAATGTTTCCCTTACAGAAGTCCCAAAAAAGTTCTCTCCGGAATAATAGCAGAGACGCCAGAAATCGACAACGTCGTCGCGTGGGAAGATGGTAAGTTATAATTTTGTTGTGGCTTTTTTTGCTTTAAATATGTTATGATGAGAAATAACAAGTGTCATATCCAGTATAAAATAGAAATAGAGCCTCTCCGAGATTTGCAATATACTTACTCAAAGTAATTTCTTTGAACTTCTAAGTATTACGTATGTTCCTGACGAGAAGAGAGTTGTTTAACAGAATAATTTTAAATAACAATCCGAAAAATTGATTTTAAATTTCAAATAAATATTTGTAGGTACCTTATCCTTTCATAAAAATATATATAGAAGGTTATAAATGCATGAATGCTCTTTTGCATGAATAAATAAAAGGAATGCTTGCTTAAAAAGCTTCTAGTGTAGTTTTATCTATCAAGAGAATAAAATCACATTTCTCAACTCGACAGAAGATTTCGCAGATGACCTAGAACTAACAGAAGAACAACAAACATTACTCTTAGAAGAATATGAAAAGGAAATAACGTCGAAAAAGTTAAAAACGCCCAAAGACATAACTAACAACAACGCAGACTCGCCAAAAAAGAGCATAGACAACAAAAAAATTGCCATGGACAAAAATAAAAATAAATCACCGAGAAAAACTAAATCCGACGAATGTGGCAACTTAGTTGAGGATTATTTTGGGGATAAGGAAGTTAAAGATGACGCTAGTGCAAATTCGGATGAAAGTTGGGAAAAAGAATTCGAAATTGATGAAAAAGAGACCGTTCAAAAGGCCTGACTCTGGGCCCACTTTCTTAGACCATAGATAAGAAATTAGTCTAGAAAACCATAGACTTCGAAACAGTACTGTGTATTCAAATAACAGCTTATATAAAACTGTATAAGGGACGTATAAATGCTATTTTTACATATTACATACATAATATATGGTCATAGCTTAGTCATAATGCTAATGTCACACAATACAAAATGCCGGCAAATTGGCATGACGTGGGGCTTGTTCATAAAGGTTCATAATTAAAAAAAACAGGTTATAACTAGTTATTATTTAAAATAAAATTTAGTAAAGAGAGTCATAATACCTTATTTGTGGACATTTTTACAGCCATAGATAAAAAATGTTGCGCCATGATACGTTTTGGCGCGATTTATATTCAGTACTATAGGTTATAAACGCACTTTTCTTTTACGCTTCCATTTTGAATTAAAATAATTTAGAGATAATTTTGTCGACGTTTTCTTTTGTTATTGTAATTAGGTTAAATTCTTGTTTTTATTATAAAGACTTTATTTTATATTTTATTTAAAATTTAATACTTTATATATTTATTGCCTTTAAGACTTTGAGACAAAGCTGTCTCGCTACCTCCCTTGTTGAATATTTTTTAAAATTTGATAACATTTTTGTACAATGTAAGTTTTACATTATTTCTTTTTCATTCCTCGATGAATTTTATGATTTTATATTTTTATTTACTTGTACTTTTTATTATTTGTGTATTTCCAACCAGAGACGTATGTGTTTTATATTACAATAAATGTTTATGGTATATACAAGGTGGGCTTAAACAACCGATGGATTTTAACTGATTTTTAACCTATAGACCACTATAAGTATCAAATTAGGTTATACTTGAACATTCAGTAAAACAGATATGAGACATACTATCTATGGTAGTAATTATGATAATTTTAATCCATCAGTTGTCTATGACATCCTGTATATTATTGAGTAAGCTAAATAATAAGTATTAGAATGAAACAATTGTAATTTTAATATACATACATTAAATTTTAAGTTATGCATCGTTTTAATATAGGTGGTGTTCGGCAAAAGTATTATAGTACTTTTATGGGTGTCTCTGTTTATACTGAATAAAAAAATCAGTGTAAAAGATGACAGTAGGGTGTCCATGAATATCCATAATTTAAAAACTTCAATGCTTTTTTCTTACCAAAATGTATTTTATAACACAGCCCTTAAGATAATTTAAGAATAAGAAATTTGTTTAGCTATTGTTTGTTTATTAAATACCTGTTAAACTTATAATAGTATTCGCCAAATTCATGGACACCGTGGATGTACGAAATTTTCAGCATTATATTGACAATACAAAAATATTTGGCTTCAGTGCAATATGACATTGTGTACATGTGGTGTGGAATTTAACGTACATAAAATTTGTAAAACATAACAGTTATCTAAACCTTTTAAATTACTATTTCACGAAACCATTCTGCTTAAGCATAAAATAAAAACAAATCTATTGAAACTTCATTACAAAGATATCTTACATCGCTACAATGTTTGCTTTCTTCGATGTGTAAATTAATATAATTTAAAAAATGTTGAAGAGAAGAGAGTAATGCGAAATAATGAAATTGAACCAAACATAATAATTACGATACGCCATCTTGCTCACACAAAGTTGATTCGTGTGCGATTCATAAAAAAAATTGCAAATGTTACAAAACAAGAAAAATTGCAATAAAATTGATATTTATCTTATATATAAAAATGAATCGCAAAATGTGTTGGTAAGCGCATAACTCGAGAACGGCTGAACCGATTTCGATAATTCTTTTTTTATTATATTCCTTGAAGTACGAGGATGGTTTTTATGTAGAGAAAACGTAAATATTATGTACCACGGGCGAAGCCGGGGCGGACCGCTAGTTCTGAATAAATATAATGTTTTAATCTACGTTAAATTTTACACCAACATTAAAATTTATTATAGTGCTATAAGTGTAACTCACATTTGAGTTAAAATTAGACTTCGTTATGTTTGTGTAAATTATGATTATGATATTAATAAAAGTTATTAAAAATCGTAACTGTCGTTTTATTACACTAAAGTCACACAGACACTCAAATATAATATAACCATTCCCATAACATAATACTCGGGTACCATCAGAAGGACGGTACCCGGATCTTTGGAAGGCTGCACACGGATCCAACACGCAGAGGCCCTTTCGAGAATTTTTATGTGTTGTGGGACACCAAATAACAAATATTATCAGCACGTCAACTGCACCTGAATAATTAAATTACGTATATTTAATATTTATACTGTAGATAACTAACATTTAAAACAGTAGCCTTGTTAGTTGTTATAGGGGAAATGAAACAAAATGTTCGCTTTAACAAGTTTATTTCTGACCGGGCACGTTAACACTAAGCGGCGGGTTGGCCAGGTGCGGGTAGAAGGCAGCGGGTAACGATCCGGGCGCGGGGGGCGAGTCGCCGGCCTGCGGGCGCGGGTGGTGGGGGGGCGCGCCCATCCATTGCGGGTACCAGTAGAGACCCTGTTTGTTTTGAATATTACAGTTTATCTTATGGAAATGTTTTTGCGGGAATTAAATGTAGATAGTGTTGATATTTTTTTTCTTTCTATATGAAATATAAAGCATACTACATGGTAACAATATCGCTGAATGCTTGCATCTTGCGTAGAAAATTATAATAACAGTCAAAACCGTGTCTACGGAGTGGCAACGTCGCGTCAGCCGCTCGTCATGCGTTTGCTTTGTCGTGTGGCCGTGGACGCATCACACAATTTTTGTCGTTTCTACGCAAGATGCAAGCATTTATTTTGCAATCGTCAATGGACAAAAGCGTACGCATAGCGTATTAGCCATTAGGTGGACTTCGATAGTGAAATTAACTTGACACTTCCATCCATCCTTCCGCCTTTATACAATATTACCTTATTATTATTAGCTCCAGAACAAGTGTATCTATACTCGTTGACAGTGAGGGGATCTAAGTAGCTGATTCCAGCAATCGACCCGTAGTTCGGCGGAAACATGAACCAGCAGCCGTCGAGGGAATCTGTATAATAATAATAAAAACTACGTTAAAAAAACGACTTTAAAATCGGAAAAGTAAAATATAAAAAGATTTGATATTATTAATTACTACATATTATTTAGATGTGCGATTTACTAAATAGGTTTGATTTCGGCGCCGCACATAAGTATACTTACAGGTAATATTAGCAAATTCATGACCCGGTGGTTCCGTAGAGTGTATGTTGTAGGGCTCAGTCGTTTGTTCGATGAAAGGCGGTATTGGAGTCAGACCCGTGCCCGGGTCACCGGGGATTATAAATGGACCTATTTATATAAAAATTTTAAAGAAAAGCTCTTAAAAAAAATGTTTATCCTTATTTTAGGTTTCCAACAATTGGTATAACTCGGTACACTTTCAAATGTGTGTTTTTTAGCATCGTCGATTAGTGCTTAAAGGATCTTAATCCGTCAGTCCTCGGATCACAGACACAATAGAAAATCTATTGTGTCTCGGCCCGATCGGGCCGCTCGGTGGTCAATGGGTTAAAGATGAGACACGTAACTTCGAAAGTTTTTCACGTAATAGGACACTTTGTTTCAAAAATTGTTAATATGATATTGATTGAATACATACCTCCGTAGAAATTAGTATTATTCCATTCACATACATGGTGATCACAGGCCAGAGGAGATGATTTTTCTTTCGTGTAATATGAATGTCCATTGGGTAAGAACTGGAAATAAAACGTTTTAAATTTTATCTTTAGTAATTTGAGACCATGTTGATAAAATAAAATTTGTCTCTTTTGATCAGAGCTGATCGGATACGTAGTCATAAAGTAGATGACAACTTTATAAGAAGGTCGAATTTCAACTCCGGGGTTCGAGCAAATCCAATTTATTTAGTTCATAGAATATTATAGATATAAAACACAATGTAGCAGTGAATAGCTTACCAGCATATAATCAAAATGGCGGAACCGTATGCCCTGAATGTTAAAGTCCAAAATAAAAGACCCAGAAGTGATAATGCACGATGCAGCAGTAAGCGGTGGTAGCTTATAAACCTCTGTGCCACACTTGACGATCGCCTTAGGAAGGGTGGAGACGTCACGGATGTGCTGCAGGTTCTTTTTGAAGGGGAACCTATGATATGAGTTTTGTTTATTGATCACTAAGAAACAATACCATAGTAATGCCTCCCTAGCGATTTCGGCTTAGATGACTCGTATTTCCTATCTACAGGCTACTGCCAGTGAGGAATTATGCAATTTGAATAGCTCATGGCATTTTTTCTAAGCAAGACATTCGTTACCTTTGTCAAACCTGGCCAAAGTTAACATAATACCTGTTCTAGGTTGGATTTATTTTCATTCGTTAATTTAATATTTACCCTGTATTAACAGATGTCGCATAAGTTTTTAACAGCAATGCATTTTACTTGACATCGTGGCAAATATCCAACACAATATTCTGTTAGTGTTTTGTGTAGCCTGTCGACCTATATTCCGATAAATGAAATGTTTTACTTCATTTTCATTGGTAGGTACTCTTTCAACACTACCTGTTTTTGCTTCAATATTTGCGTTCTTAAATGCGTCTTTTTTATTTACAAAGATATACTTGTGTTCATCTATGAGGTCGTATAAAAATATTGGTAGGTCATTTCATTTTCATTTTCATTACGATGTACTTGAAGTTACAATAAAATTTCAGCCATTCGTGAGATGTGACTGAATGTATTCCATCTGACCTGGTTCAGCTTTTAGTTGACTAAGTAGATTTTTATATGCATATTTTGTTCTTCATACCTACCTAAATGGCTACATGCGTTAATAATTCAATTTTCTCCTTACTAGGAAACATCACAGATTAGACCTACCTATAAATACATAACCCCACATGGCACTCCAATCCATGTATATAATTGTCCATCTGGAACACTATATTCGGGTCCTCTTCCAGGAAATATTTTGTGTCATCCATAAAATGTACGAAGCCAAGGAAATGAAAGCCACGATCCTTGCAATATGGGGAGGTTCCGCGACCCATCTCGTAGATATCGCTATAGAGTTCAGACACGAAGAGATAGACGTTCTTACCGCAATAGTACTCTGGAATATGAAATAGAAGCATTTATACAGGTAGAAGTTCAGTTTTCATTACTACTAGGTGAAGAAAAATATCAAGCTAGGAAATGAATGTAACTGAAACAGAACTATTACTTTAGAAACATTAAAATATCCTTAAAAATGCAGTGAATATTTTCGGCTTTTAATAGATGAGATTCGAGAGGCTTTCTTTTTGGTCTCTATCTTTTCTATACATATCGTATAGCTTAAATAGTATAATATTGTTCAGCTTAAATACTATAGGTCCATTAATGGTAGATAAGGTTCTTCTGTCTTACCTTGACTCAAATAAAACTCCATAGGCACAGCACCACCCGCCCCTGCGTTATAAGTTGCCACTCTTTCTGTTTTTATCGCGTTATGATTGTCATACATGGTCAACATGTTGTCTATAACATCGTCTAGAGCTATTAGCAGTATCTACAAATTAATCAGGTTTTCAGAAGTACCGTTATAAGGTTTTTAAACGAACGAAGAATTTACAACCGATATATGTATTGTACATATTACCTTTAGTTCTTTGATATGCATGTTAATAAATCTTCCTAGGTGATCGGTAGCTATGTGGACATGTTCATTTATGATATACTGAAACAACAAATGCCTTATACTACTTTTATATAAACAGAACAAATCACTTATGTATTTCAAAATTCCAACGAGTGAAAAAATAGCGTATTTAATATTTAGCATCACCTGCAATCTCTGTATTGTACTGCCCATTACCTGATCTGGAGCTCGTTTAATCTTCATCATTTCTATCTGAAAGTGCGCCAGATGGTCCAGTTTGTCTGTCGGGTCGTGGCCATATATCTCATACGCATCTATTATCATGGCCAGGGTAATGTTGTCACTGGGCTCTTGGCAGCAGGGGTGGTTGCGTATGTCATAAGCATTCTGGAAGATTATTGGTATTAGTGTGGTATGGCTATGTTTTGCGTTCTGTCTTTTATAGATGATAGCCAGAATAATAAGTTGTTTTGCAAAATAAATGAAACGTTGTATTTTACAATATGTGTTAAAATACCTACTTTTCTTTAATGGACTAAAACTAAGAATAAAGCTCTTAGAACCACGACACGTTACCTACTATGAAAATATACTTTATTCCATATCAAAGCAGAAACTATCAAGCAAGCATAATAATTATGGTACAAAATGTATATGAAAACTCGAATTAAAGTAACCCTGAATCAAAAATACTTACTATAAAAGTAAAATAACATATTAAAATAAATTCTAGCCACCTCCTGCTCAATAAAACCATATCGGAGTCAGTATTGTTGCGAAATACCTACAAAACTTAAGTTATTAAATAATTGCCAATTAAGTATATTTGATTTCTTTTCAATAGCGAAATAATAATTGCTTACAAAATAACAGCCAATAAAACTCACTTGTTCACGCAAAAAGGAACATAAAATGTTATGCAAATGTCTCAATTCCTTGGCTTATATTTGGAAGGAAATATCCTTCCAGACTGCTGCTTTCATAAACAGCGTACCATCTCATCAAAGGATGCTAAAATAGGAACATTTTCGGGCAACTATTGTTTTGAAAAATAAGCAATCTGTAACCAAAACTACTCATTTTATCCTAGATTCCGTTCGTCTTACAAATATTGTTCTCGAATCCACTACAAATAGCTACCTGCGCTTACGTAGTAAAAGTTTAGTAAACTGTGCATATGCTACTCTAAACTAACAATTGCTTGATTGACTGAATCTTAGTTGAATCGAAAGTTAATAGAATAATTATAATGAAGAATAAAGAACTCTCTTACAGGCTGCTTTTACCAGTTTATGTACCTACTACCTACATAGCCTGGCGCTATTATAGTAGCGTTTGATAGTTTTATAACGTACCTTTTTCGTATGTACATATATTTATAATTTTGTATTCGAAATTATTATTTAGGTATGAATGAACAAATATTTAAAGAATTTAAAAGCTGTGGAAGCATAATTGTGAAAAAATAAGAAAACAGTATTTTGTATAATGAAATAACTTTATTTTATTGCTACCTACTGTTATTACTAGGTTACATCTACTAACATTATTAAAGAAACATCAGCCACTTATCACTCTAACCCCACATTGCCTGACAAAGTTATACGTTTAATATCGCATGTAATATCTAACTGGTGGTATCGATCGCGTTACTGCGCACAGCATCCGCGTCGCTCTGTTACACCTACAGAGTCCCACCATCTCAACATTATACTCACAATTACCGGATAAAATGTTACAATAAACGCCTGAAAACGGTTCAAATAAAACCTAAAATGAACGCGACTCAAATGTTCTAATAGAACACAGTTTCAAATTCGAAAATCGAAGTGTTTAAAAAACAGGCCACAATGGCGATTCCAAAAATTCAAAATGTAATGTGAGTGAAAAAAACTAGTGTAACGAAGTCTTCCAATAGAATAATTAAAGTAGATGATAAATTAATTATATTTACTATATAAATCGATGTCTTCCTGTTACGTCAATTTTGGATTATATAATTATTGAAAGGTATACATAATATAGATATAAAGGGTAGAAAAACTTCAAGATGAATCTAGGGCGTTTTAAGTTACCGCCTATCAAGAATGTGCTGGATGTAGCTATGCAGACAGTAAGACAGCAGGTACCAGACAAACCTGGAACTTCACCGCGCCCACCACAAAATGTCCGATTTGCTAATGCAGGTAAGAAAAAAAACTATAATCTTATTTCTTAACCAATTTCTTTTAAATAAAAAGTAGTAAGTAGTTCGTAATAATAGAAATCTAAACCTATGCATGGAGACCATGTTGGGTCATGAAATTTTCAAATGAAAAGAATAATAGTCACCTTTGGTATTTCAATAAAAAGAAAAGATAATTAACATAATCAATTAATTGATAGGACAACTAAACGAAGTAGTTACTAACTATCGTCAAAGTCATAGGCATACTGTCTAATAAGTAAAAAAATATGACTAAAAACGAAGACGTGTTTTTTTTGACGTGTAACATTTTTAAAATGATAAAATGATAACAACAGAATAAAACTTGAGCATTATTTAACAGATATGGGCGAAAGCTGTGAGCTATCCACCATGAATGAAACGACATCCCCATCGTACCAATCGACGAATCCTACGAACCCATTTCTGAGTGGTCAACTCCAGGCTGAAGATTCCTTTACCAGCTACCAAAATACGTACCCACAGCAAGATGGAGCGGCTCCAAGGTACTAGTTATTTAATAATTAGGTTTAAAAAAATAATGATTTTGTTATTTCTTTACTTACAATAAACTAGATATAAAAAGTCTAGTCTGATTTAACTGAATGGAAATAAAAATAGTGTTTCATTTGTGTTGAAGATCCAAGATTCCAATAAGTTGGATAGTGTCTGAGTGAAAATCTTAACAACGGTTAAATATAATAAGTTATCCATTAAAATCAATACGAATAGTTGTGATTAATTTCTTTGTCTTATATTATTTTTCTTCTGCAAATAGTTTTAATTCAAGACGAAACTGGTAAGGTTAAGTACAAAGTAATTTTTTTTACAGAACTCAAAGCATGCAGAGCGTTGATTTCTATGCCTCATCAGAAGAAGGTGGATTTGAAGAAGGTGGTGGTAATCCAGGCCACAAAATCAATGAATTTCAAGCTGCTTGGAACGTTACTAATGCTATTCAGGTAAGTCAAGAAATAAATAATATGAAGCTGATAATATTATTATGTTTTTATTATTAAAATGTTCATTTATTACTTCAATAGGGAATGTTCGTGGTTTCCTTGCCATTCGCTGTACTTCAAGGAGGATATTGGTCCATAGCGGCCATGATTGGCATCGCTCACATCTGCTGTTATACAGGAAAAATACTCGTGGAGTGCCTCTATGAAGACGATCCCGTATCAGGACAACGTGTCCGCGTTCGTGATTCATACGTCAGTATCGCGAAGGAATGCTTCGGTAGGAAATATGGTGCAAAAATAGTCAATATTGCTCAGATAATAGAGCTCCTTATGACTTGTATTCTGTACGTTGTTGTGTGCGGTGACCTTATGATTGGTACCTTCCCTGATGGCTCCATCGACACCCGATCTTGGATGATGCTTACCGGCATTTTCCTATTGCCATTGGCATTTCTGAAGTCTCTCAAAAGTGTGAGCATGTTATCGTTCTGGTGTACGATGAGCCATTTAATAATCAACGCTATCGTCATTGGCTATTGCATTCTTTATATTGGCGAGTGGGGATGGTCGAAAGTGAAGTGGAATCTTGATTTTGAAAATTTCCCCATCAGCTTGGGCGTCATTGTGTTCTCGTATACTTCGCAAATATTCTTGCCCACGCTCGAGGGAAATATGGAGGACAGATCTAAATTCGAGTGGATGTTGAATTGGTCGCATATCGCAGCGGCTGCGTTCAAATCGATATTTGGATACATTTGTTTCTTAACGTTCCAAAACGATACGCAGCAAGTTATAACAAACAATCTAAGGTCTGCTGGATTCAAAGGCCTCGTCAATTTCTTCCTCGTTGTCAAAGCAGTGCTCAGCTATCCTCTTCCTTACTATGCGGCGTGCGATTTGCTGGAACGCGTTCTCTTTAGAGGAAAACCTAAAACACCGTTCCCACCAATATATGCTTTAGACGGTGAACTAAAAGTTTGGGGTCTCGCTTGGCGGCTCGGAGTGATAATGTTCACTATTTTGATGGCAGTGTTCATACCCCATTTCCTGATTCTCATGGGTTTTATCGGGAGCTTCACTGGAACCATGTTGAGTTTCATTTGGCCAGCTTACTTCCATTTGAAGCTGAAGGCCAATCAGCTGGACAGTAGCACCGTCGCATACGATTATTTCATCATGGGTTTGGGTGTCCTGTTTGGAATTATTGGCATGTACGATTCTGGTTCGGCTTTAGTCAAAGCTTTCAAAATCGGGCTGCCGTTTTAATTTTCCGTAGCGTTTTAGATCATTGTTGAACTATTTTTAGAGTATTGCATATAATTAAATGTCTTATATTTATGAACCTGCAAGTTTTTGCGGTATATCTAAAGTGTTACGCCAACATTATCTAGTCTGATGTGATTTTGTAACTTAGATTGGTTAGATGTTAAGAATTTGAAATACTCATTGTTGCGTTGAAGTGATATATCCAATGTCTTCCACAAAAATTCTTAGTCGTAAGCATATGATATTTATTATAATAATTATATTAGTATTGACTGTATGTCTATATACATTTATTTAGAAATTTAAGCGGCAATCCATTGTCTTCCAATAAGATATTTGAATCTCTTCAACAACGAAGTCTTCCATGAAATTTAAAAAGCTTAATACTTATATATTGAGCTTGAACTCCTGATTTATCTTCAGCGATGTATAAAAATAAATTAACATACTGAGAATATGATTTGTAAGAATAAAATATTCCAAGTCATATGGTGCAATATGGACAGATTAAATGCTGTTAAACTTTTGAAACGTATTCAAGATTGGATAAAAGTTGTTTAAATTCAATTTTAAATGAAGAAATAATTGATGCTATGCTATGAGTTCACTACGAATATATGGTGTCTTAACAAAAATAATATTGATGTTTTCCAGTCAACGTTGCAGTTGGTTGATATTATGCTCAAAATCTAGTCTCCTACATTTTTGAAGGTAGATATATAAAAAATAGTCAATCGAGAAATTGCCTGGATCCATAAATTTTTGGAAAAAGTCGCTTTTGATAATTCAGTGGTAACTAAATGCTCGAAATAATTTTGAAATATATATTATATATACGATATACATTTTTTAAAGAATTATACAAAGAAATTGATTTGAAATTTTAAGAAATAATTAATTACATAAAAATTTTTCTTTTTACTCAGAAAAATAATTTATTTTAAATGAAATACTTAACTGAATAAATATGTTATTTTAAAAATAGATTGTATTGCAATATTGTGAAATTTTATAAGTACTTACCTAATTTTTGTAATTATTTTACCCAACTAAGTATACTAAAATGGGGGAAGTAGGATCATTTTTTTGTTGATACATTATAGTAAGGACGACTATAATGTATCAACAAAAAACTTTACCGAGACAATAAACACCCCAAAATTATTTATTTTATTGAAATATTTTAATAATATGTATATCTACTATATTCTCGTTTGAATGTTGTGTACTTATATCTCCTGGTTAAATTTAAAATACATCCATATTATCCATATTATTGACGACGCGGTTGGCGCAGTGGTAAAGTAACTGCCTACTGAGCCGACGGTCCCGGGTTCGATCCCCGGTCAGGGCAAATATTTGTGTGATGAACTCAATTATTTGTTCTTGGGTCTGGGTGTTATTATCTATATATATGTATTTATTAAATATTATATTGATCGTCGCCTAGTACCCACAACACAAGCCTTAATTGAGCTTACTGTGGGACTAGGTCGATTTGTGTAATAATGTCCTATAATATTTATTTATTTATTTATTTATTTATTTAAAATCCTTAACTGTTGTTAATTGTAAAGCATAATAGAATAGACAATAATATATGCTATGTAGTTAAATGAGTGTGGTTGTATAACTTATTAATTAATATTATATTAAAAACGTTTTTTTTTTTATTGATTTATAGTCAATTATTTTCAAAGCACAGATAAGCACAAAATGATATATCTTACAAATTGATTATAATATTTGCTGTTTAAGATACGAGGGTTTTTCACAAAAAAATGACGTTTCAATTACCTAGTTTAAAAAATCTACATATATGTCAATGTAAATCCAGGGCTTCCATTTTCAAATTTGACATTTGTTACAAAATTATACGTAGCTTAATGTTAATAATTGTAATTATTGTTTTTGAAAAATATCCTAATAAGATGCAATAATGTTTTGAATTATATCTAAGCATGTATATTGTGATGAAATGCAAATTTAGGTGTGTATTAATGAATATGAAATGTTATTCGAATATTGTTGTTTCATTTTAACTCTCCTTTGTTATGGCAATACCTGTATAAAAATAAGTTTTTCTTTTGATAAAAGGTGCTTGCTTACCCTTAATCCATAGAATATTTTATGATTTTAAGGTGTTGTTGAACAATAATAATAATTTAAAACATCATTAATAGCACAGACTAATAATAATATACTACGTATTTAATAGATAATTTTTTGGAAAAAATATTGCTAAATGAAGTTTAGAATTTCAAATTCTTGGAAACTTTCTGGTAAGTACCTATATTAATTTCCTAATTTATCTATCCATGAGATAAGTACCATAAAAATATATGATATTGTTTAATTGAATAATTGTTAACATTCTATAACTTTTTGATAAATTTTACAATAATTGGCAATTACTATAACAAAAGAACATACGCAGTAATTGGCGCGAAGGCGTTCTTTTCGGCCGCCATGTTGCAAAAATGTCTGTCTTCATTCGCGCATGCGTGCTGTTCGCACTATGTGTTATTGGACTTCAGATTGCTGTATGTATTTCAGACTGTTATTTATAATTACAAAAAGCAAAAAAAAGTATGTAATATTTTTATGGTAGAGACGATATTTACTCTACTATAAAATAGACACGATTTTTAATTATTATTTTAATAATTTTATCTTGAGCCTATAAACCCACCCTTGAATGATTTTACAAGCATGGGCATTATGCATCGTAAGAATTTTAAGCAGAGCTGAAACAATCAATTGAAAAGCTTACATAATATACTCTTTTTTTTAAATTTATCAACACCTCGCCGATAAAACGACTTCATGATATCCAATACTAGTAAAACAACTATTTCCCAGTACCCATACAACATACGGAACCACCCATGTTGCTTGGAACCGAACGAGAATCTGACACTGGCTATGATCATAGACGCTTTCGAGATCTATGGCCACGACCCCACGGATAAGCTGGACAATCTCTGGTTATACCAGAACGAGATGATGAGGGTCAAGACTGCGGAAGATCAGGTATAAATAAAAAAAAAAAAACACTTTTTGATAGGCAAGTGGTCATAGGCATATTTTTTCATAAATATTTGCAAAAAAATATGTCTCTTCGTTATCAGATTAGTGGAGGCGATCTCCCACCGGCCCTAAGACCAAAAACAAGATTTGGCGACATTTTAGTTTGCTTTTTTGTTTTTTAATGATTCCGAGATATCAATTAAAACTCATATTCATACTTACATGAATATTTATTCAACTAGGTAATGGATAAATTACATGAGTATTGGCAGGAAATTTAAACATACCTTCATAATATGAAACAAATCGGAATAAAGTATCCCATAAAATTTTTATTATATAAAGATTCATTAAATCATAAATGTCTTTCAAACATGGTTAATAATTTTTAATATTTTCATATTTAGATTAGGAAACATTCCATTAGGATTAGATACCTGAAAAATATATTGTTTGTCGTGCTAATTTCAGTATCTAATAAACGAGCGTGTTCATATCGCTACTGACCACTTGGGGAGATTTATAAAGCTGCACATACAGGAACTGAAGGTAATAATATATATAAAACTATAATATATATAACTTACAAATTATTATTACATTTTTAACAAGGTTTTAAATTCTGTTGAAAAATGTTATAAAACAGTTACAATTCAAATATTCTTCGAAAAGGTAGAAATGTAATACTTAGATTTATCGTGAATAAATCCGAAGTATTATATTTCTTAACAAATTACAAACAATTTTTCTCAATATACTATTCCAATCAGGTTCTATTAATCACATTGGATGATGTGCTAGACAACATGATGACAATGTACGAAAACCACAACTCGATAGCAGCAGAAAGAAAAGCCACGTATACTGGCGGACCAGTCCCTACGGAGTTTTATTTGAGCCAAGGTATGTACTTCAAAAGGAAGGTACTTTACAAGGCAATGTATAGATTGTAAGAATAATAGACTTGCAGAATCTAACGTAGCGCCACCTACCATCAAATCTCTTAGATGCAAGTCCCTTTTAAAAAGTACATATAATTTTTTATAGTTTATTACGTAACATCCTTAGGAATCACATATATTTAAATTCCTATTCCTAAAAAGTATTTTTATTTAAGGTTGATGTTCCGACCGTCCCTCCATACATTTTTGATTACCTCTAAACACTTAACACAGACACTATTTCTTTAAAACTAATCATTTTATCACTTCTCTATAATGAAATGTGTGCGCGTTCGACCTTTTTAATCAATAATTTACAATATTTACTTAGAAAAACAACAGTAAAATACCGGAAAAATTTGACACTTCTACAGTAGTGTGCGTGACTTTTGCCAAGCGAAACACGACATAAAGCACGACATCTAGCGCATAGACTATATACTTATTACAGATCTAGCGCGTCAATGTCTAAACGAAAGGCGATGTTTAGACATTGACGCGCTAGATGTCGTGCATTCGCGTTCGTTATCTTATGCATAATGAGCATAATTCTAATAAATCAAAGTTCTGTGTAAAAATTGAGTAATTTCATTTCCAATCGTTCAAAGAAAATAACAATAAAATAAAATAAAACTAATGACCTTAGAAACTATGTTTTTTTTTATTTATTACTCATTATTGTTCGTCCGTCGTAGGTCTGTAAACTGTATTGTACACTGAAGGTAAATGGTACTGTAGGTACTTTAGTTCGGCGTCGTCGCTCGTCGGCTTGATATAAAATTACATTCTTGATTTCATTGACACGCGCTATGATTTGCGCGCGGAATTTCTTGTGTTGTGAATTTATTTTTGTATGCTATGCATTTTAATTGATTCAAATTGCAATGTTTCTCTAGTATGCATTTGAGACTATATTGTAAATTGTAATAATTGATCGTGGGTATAGTAATTAATTATTCTAATAACGCAATTAGTAATATATGTATTTTCGGTGGGATTCAAAACAAAAAATTGGCCCGTGATTTTTATGAAATTTCACCACATTGCAAATCACATCAATCATAGTTCATACACATGTATGACGAATCACGAAAGTGATTAGTATTGTGGCTAACATTGACTCATCAGTTCATCACTGAAACCAGTGACAAATCAGTACCTATATCATATTGTGTTTGAATATTTTTAAACAATGATATAAGTATACAATTATTATAAATCGGTAAACTATCAAAGTAATCACAAACTTGCAAACATTGGTAAAATGTCCAGTAGTTTATGAGCCTATTCATTACAATCAAACAAACAAACAAAGTTTTCCTCTTTATAATATTAGTGTAGACAAACACTATGAATACGATCACGAATGCAAATTCGGGGATTTTCTAATTATTGCTAAATAATAATTATTGAATTCGTTTTGAAATACTCTATAATTTTTAGTGTATAAATAGACATTTATAATGTGGTGCTCATTTTTTTTGTACTGCTAACGCTATTGTAGGTACCTATTTTCGTTGTTTTATTTCAAGTGAACACGGCCATACAATTTTGTCACGAGCCGCCTATGATTGTAGGTACTTTTGTTAGGCTCCTTCGTCGTCCGCGTCGCGTCGGCTCGAAAGTTCTTGATTTCATTGTCACGCGCTATGATTTGCGCGCGGATTTTCTTGTGTTGTGAATTTATTTTTGTATTATTATTATTTTTTATTTTTTTTTTATTTTATTGATTCAAATAAAATATTTCACTAGTATGCATTTGAGACTATATTGTATTATGTATAATTTATCGTAGGTATAGTTATTCTTATAACGCAGTTATATTTTCGGTGGGACAATTTGACCCGTGATTTTTCTGAAATATCACCACGTTGCAAATCACATCAATCATACACACGTATGACGAAAGTATAGTGGCTATAATTGACTCATCAGTTCATCACTGAAACCAGTGATAAATCAGTATATCATATTTTATTGTGTTTGAATATTTTTTAAACAACGATATATAGTTACAATATTATTATAAATCGGTAAACTACCAAAGTACTTCCGAATTTTCAGACAGACAAACAAGTAGTTTGAACACGCAGTTTTCTTATACTAGTAGCAAAAATCAAAACCATAATATTATGTTTACCTACTATATTTTACTAAAAGTCGAGTGCGTCGAAATCGTAAATAATAATATGTTTTTCACCTTCCTGGTTATTTTCCCATAGTAAATAGTGTTTTAGGTTTGTTGTTGTAGGTAGGAATAATAATAATTATTCTTACATGTTGGTTATGAAATGTATATTGAAATGATTGAAATAATTTACTTTTACAAATCATTAGTGATATGAGTTTTGAGTGAAAATGCTTGGATCAGCATAATATTATATGGTACTTCAAATACATGTTTTGATAAAAAAAACAATAGTGTAATAAAATAAAACTGCGTTTTATTGTAATCAATGTTGACAATTTTAAATTCCAAAATTATTGATCAATAAAATAGTTTACACCAACAAA
The DNA here is from genome assembly GCF_061535395.1 of Colias eurytheme. Lineage (NCBI taxonomy): Eukaryota > Metazoa > Arthropoda > Insecta > Lepidoptera > Pieridae > Colias > Colias eurytheme. The sequence goes on from NC_143004.1 coordinate 3,580,981, forward strand.
TATAACTTTTATTTTTATAACAATCGTTCATAATATAAACCGTAGCAGGTGGCGTTTTGAAGTTCTGTCTACTCATACAGAAAAATGGAAAACTTGTTTTTTTTGTAAACAATTTATTACTCATGTTGTTTGGCAACTCGAAGCGTGGTCGTCCGTCGTAGGTACTTTTGTTCGGCGTCGCGTCGTCGTCCGCGTCGGCTTGATATAAAACATTCTTGATTTCATTGACACGCGCTATGATTTGCGCGCGGAATTTCTTGTGTTGTGAATTTATTTTTGTATGCTATGCATTTTAATTGAATCAAATTGCAATATTTCTCTAGTATGCATTTGAGACTATATTGTAATAATTGATCGTGGGTAGGTATAGTAATTAATTATTCTAATAACGCAAATATATTTTCGGTGGGATTCAAAACAAAAAATTGGCCCGTGATTTTTATGAAATTTCACCACATTGCAAATTATATATTATACAATTACAATTACAATTATTATAAATCGGTAAACTATCAAAGTAATTACAAACTTGCAAAATATGCTTTTCCGAATTTTCAGACAGACACACAATTTTATTAGTTTGTTTTAGCAAAGTAGGTACCTATACCTATACGCTTACGTCGCGCGTCGCGTCGTCGAAAACGGTGCGCCCAGAAACAAACATACCTAATTCAGTTACAATCCTTTTTTTGTTCCGTAATTTATTGTATTTATTCTAATACGATTTTTTTTATTCGTCGGCCAGTTCTACTAGGTATAAAAAGATAAAATTGAAATATAATTATTGTAGCGACAGCCATATTATGTTACTATGTTTTCGTAAATATGTTTTTCACCTTCCTGGTTATTTTCACATAATCTTATCTTATCATATATATATAAAGCTACACTACCACTCACTCACTGACATCGCTTTTCTCGGAAACTACGTGGAAAGTTGGGGGGATTTCGACGTGATCGTGTAGAGGTGCGCCGATCGACCAGAGGAAAAATATAGCGATCTCGATCACCTTCGAAAACCGAGTGGACCCCTGGAGGTGCGCAAAAACGGTGATACCTGGAGGGGGGGTGTCTGAACAAAAAATGCTCGGAACTGGTGGCGATTACCAGGGGAGGTGGAAAAATGGGGATTTTCGCGAAAACAAGATGGCCGCCGTACTTTGCCAAAATCGCCGTTTATGAATCCTTACGTCTCAAATTTGGCACACGTGCTCTGTTCGAGCCGGCGAATTGATCGGTGCCCGGTTCGAGTGGCTCCGGGCCCCCGTTTCCGACTTCCATACAACGTAAAATCCAACGGCCCGCGGAAACGGTGCGAGTTGGGTTGGGGGTGTCGGAACTAAAAATGATCACCACCCTGGGACGCTACCAGGGAGCCATAGTGGGTCGCTCGGTTTTGGAATTTTTCCATTTTTGGCGCAAACATAAAAACGTAAATTTAGACGAGGTGGCGCATCGGAGAAATACACCAATGATGCATTCGTACTCGCCCAGCTCCCAGGATATCCAGAAAAATCCGAAATTTTGAACTTTCTCACAGCCCGCGGAGACGGTCAACGGCCCGCGCAAACGGTAGCAGCTACATCTGGGGTGCTCAAACTAAACTTTGAGTAGACCTCGAGCAATTACCACAGATAGTGAAAAAAATTCAAAATGGCGGAAAAAATGGCCGCCGCCATACAAATGCTAAAATGGCCATTGCTGGGCCGATCGCGCTGAAACTTGGCACAACGGCTTTAATCGAGCCGCACATTAAGGTGGGATACTCATAATTGAGTTTCCACCGCTGGTTTCCGAGTTTCATACAACGCGAAATTCGACGGCTCTCCAAAACGGCGCGAGATAGGTGGGGGGTGTAGAACTAAAAAATGATCAGGAAGATGGGGCGCTACCAGGGCAATGGAGAAATTTCAAATTGGACGCCATTTTTTTTTCAAAAATGGCCAATTTTTCAAAGCAAGATGGTGGCGCCGGTTACTTTACGATGGGTCTAAAAATTGACTTTTGTGCTCTAATCGGCCATATTCACAAAACTGCATACTCAGAATCTCTCTCCAACCCCTGGTTTCCATTTTCCATACATCACGAAATTCAACGGCTCTCTGAACCGGTGGCAGGTAGGTTGGGGTCGTCGAAGTAAAAAATGCTTCAAAACCTGGTCCGCTTCCAGGCACATAAAAATTTTTGGTAAAAAGCGAAATTTTTTTTTTGAAAATTTTGTATGGAAATTTCCATAGTAGGAAGGGAAATTGAATAGCAACGGCAAAAGACGGCGCCGCGGGCTGCTTGCTGCACGCGCACGGCGCAACCGCGAAGGTCGACAGCCTCCCGTAGTAGAAAATATTTATTAACTTTTGAACTTCCGCACGAGCCAAGCGAGCGAAGCGAGCGAGTCGCGGCAGCGGCCGGCGTAAATATTGAAAGAAGTAGCGAGGAGCGAAGCGACGAGCGAGTTAGGTTAACTTTTGAACTACCACACTAGCCAAGCGAGCGAAGCGAGCGAGTCACGTCAGCGGCCGGCGTAAATATTCATAGAAGTAGCGAGGAGCGAAGCGACGAGCGAGTTAGGTTAACTCTTGAACTACTGCACTAGCCAAGCGAGCGAAGCGAGCAAATCACGTCAGCGGCCGGCGTAAATATTCATAGAAGTAGCGAGGAGCGAAGCGACGAGCGAGTTAGGTTAACTTTTGAACTACCGCACTAGCCAAGCGAGCGAAGCGAGCAAATCACGTCAGCGGCCGGCGTAAATATTCAAAAAAGTAGCGAGGAGCGAAGCGACGAACGAGTTAGGTTAACTTTTGAACTACCGCACTAGCCAAGCGAGCGAAGCGAGCAAGTCACGTCAGCGACCGGCGTAAATATTCAAAGAAGTAGCGAGGAGCGAAGCGACGAGCGAGTTAGGTTAACTTTTGAACTAGGTACCGCACTAGCCAAGCGAGCGAAGCGAGCAAGTCACGTCAGCGGCCGGCGTAAATATTCAAATAGGTAGCGAGGAGCGAAGCGACGAGCATGTTGAGTAAACTCTTGAATAGAAGCGACTTTAGGGCGATTCCCACTCAAACAAAAAAACTACTTAGGTTAAAAACTATTAAAACTACGTTAAAAAAACCGACTTCAAAAACGGAAAAGTAGGTTCTTATTTTTAGTGCCGAAAGCTTAATGAATTTGATTTTAAACGAAGCTACTAAAAAGAATGAAGTTTTCAATACGTAATAATATACACATCTTCACACATTTATTGAGTGAATGAGCCAATCGTTCACGCTTTATAAGCGTCGGACTTACACCAATAAGTGTAGTGTAGTTTTTGTATCGAAAATAGACAATTTTTTGTTTTGCGAATAATGTAATTGAATTGCAAGTAGGTAGTTCTTGTATCGAAATAATCGTAGTTCTTATATCAAAAAATAGCGTAGTTTAATAAATGCTTAGTGCTTGGCACCGACTTCAAACCTATACAGGATGTAATCGTTAAGTGTGCACAGGCGATTATTCCGTAACTATTACAGATATCAAAAAACTTTAAACTGATATCGAAAGTACTTAAACCTAATGAGTAAAATGGCCATAATAAATTTTTAAAAATAAAACGAGAAATATCTAAAAAATAACTTGAAACCCTCCCATACATTTAGTATGAGATACGAATATCCCATGTACATTTAATATGAAAGATTTTAGCTTTTTCTTTCTTTTTTGATTTTCTGCTTTAATTACTTCGCAAATTTGAAGGGAAGTTCATTTAGAAACTTTAAATAGAGCTCCTCATTGTATTGCAAAATGAGGACATCACTTCGAAAATCTGCTATGAATACAAAATGTATGGGAAATTAAATGTATGGAAGCGTTTAATGTAACATTTTTGGATATTTCTCGTTTTATTTTTAAAAAATTATTATGGCCATTTTACTCATTAGGTTAAGTACTTTCGATATCAGTTTAAATTTTTTTGATATCTGCAATAGTTTCGGAATAATCGCTTGTGCACACTTAACGATTACACCCTGTATAGTGAATAACACAACTAAATAATATGTAGTAATTAATTATTTTTTACTTTTCCGTTTTTGAAGTCGGTTTTTTTAAAGTAGTTATTTTTATAGTGTAACGATATCTTATTCGATACACCCTTTGACTATAGTCCTATGGCTTTCACTTAGATATTTTTAGTGCCGAAAGCATAATGAATTTGATTTTAAACGACGCTACTAAAAAGACTTGAAGTTTTCAATATGTTTTATATACATCTTCACACATTTATTGTCTTGAACAGTTTATTATGAAAAGTCACCGCTATTGATTAGACATAGACACCTCAAATAAATGAAATTCGGGATCACGTTTCAAAAATTTAACCAATATTTGAATTTATAAATTATAAGCACTTTTGATTGACTGTGGAATCGCTCGAATTTTAATTCATTTTCAAATGACTGAAGATTTCTGCCCTGGGATGTTTCCGCACCACGCTCCCTCGAAGGTGGACAGCCTCCCGGAGTGGAAAATACTTGAATGGAGAATTTATAAGTATTACCGACTGACCGTAGAATCGCTGTTAACAGATGTAACAAATGGACAAAATATTCGAATGCATTTTCAAATTACTGCCCTATTGCTTCAACCCAGGGGCAAAAGGGGCACGCGGGCTGCTTGCAGCCCGCGCACAATGCACCCTCGAAGGTCGACAGCATTCCAGAATAGAAAATATTTGAATTGGGAATGTATAAGCACTTCCGATTGACTGTGGAATCGCTGTTGGCAAATAATAACAAATTGACGGGGTATTTTGATGCATTTTCAAATGACTGCCCTATTGCTTCAACCCAGGGGCGAAAGGGGCTCGCGGGCTGCTTGCAGCCCGCGCACAACGCACCAGCTAGTCTTATATATAAAAATGAATCGCAAAATGTGTTGGTAAGCACATAACTCGAGAACGGCTGAACCGATTTCGATAATTCTTTTTTTATTATATTCCTTTAAGTACGAGGATGGTTTTTATGTAGAGAAAACGTAAATATGTACCACGGGCGAAGCCGGGGCGGACCGCTAGTACATATATAAAAATGAATCGCAAAATGTGTTGGTAAGCGCATAACTCGAGAACGGCTGAACCGATTTCGATCATTCTTTTTTTATTATATTCCTTGAAGTACGAGGATGGTTTTTATGTAGAGAAAACGTAAATATTATGTACCACGGGCGAAGCCGGGGCGGACCGCTAGTATATATATATATATAAATGAATCGCAAAATGTGTTGGTAAGCGCATAACTCGAGAACGGCTGAACCGATTTCGATAATTCTTTTTTTATTATATTCCTTGAAGTACGAGGATGGTTCTTATGTAGAGAAAACGTAAACATGTACCACGGGCGAAGCCGGGGCGGACCGCTAGTCTAATATAAAAATGAATCGCAAAATGTGTTGGTAAGCGCATAACTCGAGAACGGCTGAACCGATTTCGATAATTCTTTTTTTATTATATCCCTTGAAGTACGAGGATGGTTCTTATAGCTAGAGAGCTAGTTAGTTTAGTTTTAGTGCAGTGGCAGTGTAAATGTTGTTGTTGAGGTTATGTAAATTTAACACTTTAGTTAACTACCAAGATATAAAGAAATGAGGATAGGACACAATAACTATTGGTTGAGGTATTTATAAACTCATAATATACTTTTAAAAAAATCACGTTTTAATAAATTTCTAGAATTAAATTAGAACAGCTGATTCAAAATAGCCTAAAAAATCTTAATAATAATAATTACGCTTCACAGCAAGAAGAAATGTACCATATGTACCCGCACAAAGTCGATATTGTGTTGCCTACCGTTCGACTCAATGGCTAGGGTTGTAACTACCTTTAATAATTATTACCAAACTAATAAACCGAGTGATGCGAAATAACCATAATTCTTTTAGAGTTTGATAAAATGATCAGGCAGGTATTTTCTTTAATCCTCTGAATTCTCGGTTACTAAATTGTATCGTTGAAATTATTCTTAATCGCGTAAATTTAATAAATAATCATATGGAAAACACTTTTCATTTGTTTTTTTACTTTCACGCCCAACTACTATACAATAATTACGTTGTTTCGGTATTTTGACGAGAAAACGCAGGAAACATCCGTTGTATCATTTTAGATAGATTGTATATTTTGTATCTGTAGAATTGAAATCAAAGCTATGTATATGTTGTCTCCATTCTTTTCTTATCGGATTGTTGATCCCAATGCGAATGCGTCACTTAAATTTTATAAAAGACAATTAAGAACATCAAAAATAAAGTGATACGTAAATATTTCACAGTGCAATATATTATGTAATTAATAATAATTATATATTTATGAAAAAATAATTACATCAGATTTAATAATAGCAATTGTTTTGAATGTACATAATATGAATAAATGATTACATCATAATAGTAATAATCACAATTGTTTTATTTCCCATTTGTTGCAACCCTCGCATATTTTCATGTAGCAGCAGAAGTACCTACACTGGCGGCGCGGCGGCATCGTGCGACATCAAAGGCATTGCCTTACTAGGTAAGTTTATAATGACTCATTTCTTTTATTATATAATTTACGTTTTACTTTTACAGAATCCGATTCAATGGATTATGAAGACGAGTCACACAACGCCATACGATAGTGATGATGAATGAACATTTCAATAAATGCATGCGTGTTTTTTTATGTTGTTTTGTAATTGTTAATTGTTTCTTAAATAAAGAAATAAACTAAATATTTAAATGATGATTTGTTATTTGCAACACAACTTTATATTTGAGATTCTTTACAAATGTATATTTAGTTTTGTATCATCAAATTTATAAATTTTATTCCATAGTTTTCAAAATTAAATGTAAATGACCATAAAAACATTAATAAAGTAAATCATTGATGTAAGGTCAGGGAACGTAATACATATATACATCTGACCATGTAGAAGCTAAGTCTTGTTGACTGCTGAAGTCTGTAAAGTTTTGTTGTCTGCTGAAGTCTGTACGCAATGAAAATGCCTGCCGTTTCGAAAATAAGTTTTTAAGACCCTAATAAATAAAATATATGAATGGCAGATCTGGTCAAATACTTTCAAAATTGTATTTTTTTCAGCACTTTCATAAGTGTCTGCCAGAATGTTATCCGCGTGATAATGGTCTGCCATTGTTATTTTCCGATAGTAATAATAATCTATTTTCAAATATCAAAATGGCAGACGTGGTCAAATGGTTTCAAAGTTCGCCAAAAATTTCCACCTGTCTTACCTAAGCGCGCGCCCCGTCCACCACTCTGGGCTTAGTGACTCCTCATCTCATGTGTAGTAGGTATAGGGGAATCAACACACAAAAATCCAGGTCTGGTCAAATACATACAGGTAGCTTTGCGCTAGCTCTCTAGCTATTACTTCTTATGGAGAGAAAACGTAAACATGTACCACGGGCGAAGCCGGGGCGGACCGCTAGTAAATAATAAAATAATAAATAGTGTATTAGATTTGTTATTGTATCTTGTATACCTACGAATAATTATTCTTACGTCTTGTTGGGAAATGTTCAAATACCTACCTATTGAAATAATTTACTGTTACAAATCATTAGTGTTATTAGTTTTGAGTGAATAGGCATGGATCAGAAATTCAGAATATAATATGCTACTAACTACTCAAATACATACATGTTTACACAACAAACACCACTGACCTCTATAACTATAAGTTATAGAGGTCAGTGACCGTCAGTGACAAACACTATGGATACCTACGCTCGCGAATGCAAATTCGGTGATTTACTAATTATTGATACCTAGTCATTGAATTCGTTTTGAAATAGCCTGTACTTTGTAATTTTTAGTGTTATAGACATTTATAAAATGTGGTGCTCATTTTTTTTTGTAATAAATTATCCTGCTACGCTATTGTATTTTCGTTGTTTTATTTCAAGTGAACACCCATACAATTTTGTCACGAGCCGCCTCTGGCCTCTGGGTGAAATCAACCAGTCAAATGATTTTTGTTCTAATTGTATTTTGGTAGTAGTTTGTTTAGAATTTACATTACCATTGTTTAATTTTTATTTTGTACTAGCTTTCCGCCCGCGGCTTCACCCGCGTTTTCAAAGAAAAACCCGTTCCCGTAGGATTTCCGGGATAAAACCTATCCTATGTCCTTTCTCGGGTATCAAAATATCTCTATACCAAATTTCATGCAAATTGGTTCAGTAGTTAAGGCGTGATTGAGTAACAGACAGACAGACAGACAGAGTTACTTTCGCATTTATAATATTAGTATGGATTTGCAGTAAAATAAAAAGATGAAAAACTTCATTAGGTATATTGTACGACACCTCACTCTGAATCGCGCTAGCGAAATTTTTTCGTTACAGAGCACATATACAACTTTCGGACAATCTTCATTGAGGCCGGCCGGCAAATCGAGTATGTCGAAAAACTTCACTTTTTCGATGGAGGTATTCTACCTTCCTTCCTCCACAGTTGTGGGACCCCGACGTGCATTGAACACGCAGCTTTCTGATACTAGTAGCTAAAATCAAAACCACAGATATGTCTGTGATCAAAACCATAATAATATTTTTACCTATTATTTTACTAAAAGTCGAGTGCATCGAAATCGTAAATATGTTTTTCACCTTCCTGGTTTTTTTTCCATAGTAAATAGTGTTTTTGATTTGTTGTTGTATGAATAATTATTCTTACTTGTTGGTTATGAAATGTATATTGAAATAATTTACTTTTACAAATCATTAGTGATATTAGTTTTGAGTGAAAATGCTTGGATCAGCATAATATCATATTTGCTACTTCAAATACATGTTTTGATAAAAAAAAAACAATAGTGTAATGTAGGTAATAAAATAAAACTGCGTTTTATTGTAGGTAATCAATTTTGACATTATTTATTTCCCAAAATTACAATAAAATAGTTTACGCCAACAAATATAACTTTTATTTTTATAACAATCCTACTTCCTACTAATGCGAAAGTTTGTGAGGATGTGTATGTGTGTGTTTCACGCAAATACTACTGAACCGATTACAATGAAATTTAGCACACATATAGAACGTAACTTGGACACATTGAATAGGTTTTATCCCGGAAACCCCACGGGAACGGGAACTATACGGGTTTTTTTTTGAAAATGCGGGCGGAAAGCTAATCGTTCATAATAATATAAACCGTAGCAGGTGGCGTTTTGAAGTTTTGTCTACCCATACAGAAAAATGAAAACCACAGGAGATTGCCCAAGTGACTATGGCACTTGGTATCGCAATCAAACTTATTGTGTCAAGATGAAATATAGCTCAATTTAAAGCTTGATGTTAGTACTTTTAGATATGATTAAAGTTTTTATGTAAATAAGCCGCAGTTCGCGACAATAAAAATAAAACAATAGTTTTATTCAACACTTCAAAAAACTACTTACTTAATCGAGTTTAAACTAACGATGAACGTTAAGTTTTACATTTATTACATAGGTAATATTTTAATTTACAAGACAAATGTGAAAAGTAAATCGTAATTTAAACATTATTTCAAAATAACATCGAACAATGCGTCGAACACATTCATTTGACATTTCAAATAGAAACTATGACATATGACGTTTGCAAGAGAGATAGTGATATAGGTATGTGTCAAAACAAAACTTTTACTTTTATTTCTATTTATTCGGTATAATTACAACTTAATAGTGATAAATATGATCATTATAAATACAAATAGGAATTAACAATATCACGAACACGTGACACAACTAGTATTTTACCGATTCCATACGTAGTCATACATGTTTCAAAAGAAAAACTTTTACTTTTACTATTATTTCAATTTATCCGGTTTAATTAAGACTTAATATTGATACATATGATCATTATAAATACAAATAGGAATTAACAATATAACGAATACGTGGCACAACTAAAATTTTACCGATACCACCCGTGGTCATTCTCCTTTGTGGGTCATTTGTAACAGGATGGCGGTTCTACAGCGAAAAAAGAAAAATGATGGTCAGAACGCTGATACCGGATACCTTAAGATACTGTAATATAAAATATTACTAGATTAGATAAAATATTATAGGTAGTATCTTCACCGTGTGTGACGCGCTTTACATTAACGCCATCTAGAGTTAAATCTTTATCATTTTTGTATACGTCTGTGTGTGTAAACGACCCTGTATGCAATGACAGATGTTAAAACGCATAATTTTACCGAATTGGGTGGATTTTAAGGCAATGATATAACATATTTCAATAAAATATAATATTCAGTAACCGCCATGACTATTCCTAGGTTTGATGACTATTCCAATTACGCAAAAACTCAAATAAACTAGAAATGTAGAATTCAGCGCCATCTAGCGAAATATTGGCTGGGAACAGATCGTAGCAATCACCTTAAGAATGCACAAACATTCACACTTCCAAAGTATGAATATCTTTGCACTAAATGAGTGTGGGTACATAATAAAATAATATGTTCCTTGCAACGTTCGTTTTTGATTTGTAGCGCATTTTCATTCTTTGTTTATAAAATATAGTTCTACGCCTTTGTATTTGTTACAGAATACTATTGTGGTAAAAACGTCTACATATTCTCATCTGAACTGTACAGTGACATATACAACATAGGCAAAGGGATAGCTCCCTATTGCAAGGACAGGTCCTTTGTATTCCTTGGTTTCCTGCACTATCATGATGAGCAAAAATACTACCTTTTAGACGACCCGAGTATTTCGTTCCCAACTGATAACTATATGCATGGCTTGGAGTGTCATGTAGGAATATGCATTTTTAGGTAAGAAGTTTAGAATTATAAAAAATTACATTATACTTGGTACTTCATGGAAAACATATTCCATTGTTAAGATTTACTTTTTACTGTTCTGTGGATTTACTGCATTGCCTTAGTTATAAAAGTAGGAGCACTAAGTAGGAGCACTAAGTAGGAGCACCATAAAATTGAACAAAATAGTACACGTAAACTTTCTCTTACCTAAGCTATTTTTTTTGGTTTATATATGATATTAATTAACTATTTAGCCATCAAATTATTTTTCAATAAACATAAATCACTACTTACCTAAATAAACACCCAACTCTTTAGGTTCCCCTTCAAAAAGCTCTTGCAACGCGAGCGAGACGTCTCAACTCTACCGAAGGCGATCGTGAAATGCGGCCTCGTGATGTACAAACTACCGCCACTTTCCGCCGCCGCGTGTATCATAGCTTCCGGCTCCTTTATTCTGGACTTTAACATTCAGGGTCTGCGGTATAGGCACTATGATTATTTATTGGTAAGCGTATTAACTATTAATCCGTCTCCTTTACTTAAAGAATCCACTTCACTATGTATTTACAAAGTACATAACAAAGTCACTTCCCGCTGTCTGTCCCTTTTTATGCGTAGGTCTCAACGGATTTTGATGCGGGTTCAAAGGGAAGTTATTACAATATAATTTGTTAAGTTTTAGACAACAAGTGAAAGTAAGTAAGGTAAAAAATAAAAAATGAAATAATGACGATAAATAGCCATTTAAGCCACTTAGATAAATTGCTTTACTTATCAGACAATACCGAACGGCCAAACATATTACACGAAAGAAGCAAACACGCCACTGGTGTGCGACCATCACGTGTGCGAATGGAATTATACCAACCATTATGGTGGTAAGTACTAAGTACATGAGACTGAAAAATCTGTTGTATTTGCTACGCAAGAATTTTTGCTACCCGCAGTTACAAATAAAAGCATAAAAAATATCTCGCTACGTACCCTCTTTTATTTATAAATTTTAAGATTTTTTTTGTTGATTACCCGCATTGTGTTGTATTATTAGGACCAATATTACAGTACCCTCCTTTTTTTGAAGCAAATTGAAGATTTTAATTTACTCACAAAATCATGCAGTATCTTAGCTACGTTATTAACCACTTGTACAGCTGGTTTTAGATTTAGTTTTTGTTTTATTAAAAACATTATTTTTTTAGGACCATTCTTGATACCAGGAGATCCTGGCACAGGAATCGATCCAGTCCCTCCGTACATTGAACCAACACCGAAACCCGACGGCTTCGACGAAGAAAATATCACTGTACCATGTAAGCTAAATAAACTATAGTTAGATAGAAGCAGGTAGACAATTTTAAAAGACCTTTTTTTTTGTAACAGCGCATAATAGCCAAGCAATGAAAAATAATGAAATGTTGGCAATTATACAACATTTTCAAGCTATTTTTCAACATATTATTAATTTTTATAAAGAACGATACAAAAATGATTTCAAAAACTTTTTACTTTTGAAATAGGTCATAGATTTTTAGATCATTTGATCGTTTTTGTTGACACGGTCTATGCAAAATGTCTAGCGAACTAACTTAATTATTTGTTCTCAGATATTCTAGAAGGATGTTTATTTATGTACCTGCCAAACTACGGGTCAATAGCTGGCAAGAGCTACTTAGATCCTGTGGAATTACATGATGATAGGTTTACATGCAATGCTGCAGGCGGAGCCAAGGTATAGTAAATTCAAAAGTTAAAAACAAATGTCATTAAATTTTTATAAAATATAATTTGGTATAAAAAATTACTTTCAAAAACAGAACTATTACACTTCGATAGATTAATTATAATTATCTAACGAAAAATAATGCGTAAAACTGTAAGCAAATTTCCTAATCTCTTTTTTTATGGTTTTGGTGTATTATAATCTAACGACATTAACAATTTTACGGCGAAATATACCTATTCAGTGCGTATGTTTGTTACTTACCTCCTCCTAAAATGCTGGACCGATTTAAATGCAATTTTTGTGTCTATGTTTCGGCAAGTGTAGTTTAGATTTCGTATGCTGGCAAAAGCATGTATATGCTAATTTCAGGGTCTCTACTGGTACCCGCAATGGATGGGAGCCATGCCGCACCACCCCTACTCGCCAATGGTTGACGATAAAGGAGCATTCGAGTCGCCCGGCGCTTTCTACCCGCATCAAAATTATGATATGGAAGATGGGGATTCAGATAGTTGAGAATAAATTATTTTGAATAAGTCTTTTTATTTTTCTTCTACATAAACGTATGGAATCAAATGAAAGCAAAAAAAAATGTTGTGAGCTAATGATTTGAACTTCAAAGAAAATCCGTTTCTACACGGTAAAAAAAATAACTAGAATTTTTGAGAAATAAACAAATAAAACAGTAAAAACAATTCATAAAAATATTTAATGAAACTTATGATTCTGTTTTTTTTAATCAGATAATTTACATTTGTAAAACTTATAAAAGAAATCGATTATTATTTTTTAAACGGTTGTTGTAACTTATTAAATATAACTTTCCAAAAACCTCCTCTCAACAACGCTACCACGCGGTAAAACGAAAAACGCCGGCGTACCAGCTTTTAACAGGAAATATTTAGATACTAATAAATCACCAAGGTTCTTCCTTGCATCAACTACATGCGGCATTTTATCGGAACCCTCGAAATAAACATTAACGCTACTAATTTTATATTTATTATCTTCATCCCATGGCGCTGGGAATAGCTGTTCAAGCTGACTTGCTAAAGGAACATTTTCCGGACAACCTTTTATAAAATCAGTCATCTGATATTCAGGGTATAATAACAATACTGGCCACTTTAATATCCCATCTTCTATATGAACTATAGCATCATGAGCTCCAGGTAAAGTAGGCTCCAGTTGGGACAAGTCAATATCATCTTCGTCTTCACAATTCGATAATTTAATTCCTCTTTCAATAATCGCTTTGATAATTGCATCTTTTTGCTCTTGATTCTTCTTACTTGTTCTCTCTTTTTTCCTTTCATCTCTTTCCTTTAACATTTTCTTCTTTTTTGCCATATTCAAAAGGTCCAAAACATCTTTATCGGACGATTTTGCTAATAATTTCTCACAATGTGCAATGCATTTTTCGTACATTCCTATTTCCATGGCTGATTTAGCAGCCCTCAATCTAGCTTTATCATGATTACTGTTAAATGTAAGGGCTTTTTCGCTGTCAAATAAAGCAGATCTATAGTTTTTTAAATGCCAATGTGACGCTGCCCTATTGTTATACAGACTTGCATTTATTTCTGGGTTGTCACTTCTTATTTTTATACCTTCTGTGTATCTGTGAACAAAACATTATATTCACATTTACTGAATTAATAACAATAATTTAAATCTTAAGAAATATAGGCTGCTTATAATTGATGTTTTAATAAATATTATTTCAATATAACTTAATAGCGATAACCAGTGCAAGTCTAAATAAAAAGCTAAGGTCTATTAAACTTGTATAGGTATTAGATACTTACCCTAATATAGCCAGCCTATAGTTCTTATGTTTGAAATTAAAATTGCCATCCTCCTTATAATTAGTGGCCAACTCCAAGGGTGTATTTTCATCAGGATCATATTTGAGCTTTGCCAGACCTTCAGCTAATGGTGACAATTCATCACCACTAGGTGCTGTCTTCATGAAGAAAGGATGTTTGTCCATCTCTTCCTATAAAACAACATTTATTCAAAAATATGTAATATAAAAAAAAACACATTTATTTCAATTGCAAAATCAAATCAATGAAACAATAAACATTGATTTGACTAGTTCTTATAACTGTAGCTCTTTTAGCTTGTTAAGTAACAGACAAGAACTTATATTTTGTAAAGAATAATATAATATTTACTGAAGGAAACATTTCCTCACAAAAAAACTGGACTGATTTGAAATAGGTATTCGTTGACAAGCAAACAGCTATATTATTCCTGAGTAACAACATAATATAATTTATTATTGTTTTATCCCGGGACAACCCAGTTGAGCGACTAGTAATTTAATGTCTTACCTCCCACCGATCTTCTGGCCATCCTTCTGTGTATCTTTTCTTTTCTAAACTATCAATAAATTCGTCCAACTCCCGGTCTAATTTCTGACACAAAGCCACTCTCTCCTCTTCCGTCATGGGTTTCTTATTAGCACTATCTTGTTCGGCCATTGTAATATTTTATAAAACTATTCAATAATGTATAATTAAATGACCAATATTTTCATAAATTTGAAGAAATATTCTATAGCAGCAGGCCAGCAGCATGTTTTTAAATTTTTGACATTGACATTTAGAAATCTGACACTTCAACGTCAAAAACATTATGGTGGCTATACACGTTAGCGGTTGCATGATGGAATGATGGAACGACCTTACAAGCATTAGTTTATATTTTCAACTAAATCTAAAGCTCTGTATTTATTGAATAATGGTTGATACGAAAAAATATACCCGATGTTGTTAGAGCAACAACATTTGCAACTTTTGCTTTACGCTAAAAGTCCTATCCTATCTTATGAAAAAGATCAACAAACTCAATTTTTCTATTAATCCTGTGTAATATAAAATTCGCAGATGATCACAAGGTACATATCAAGAGAAATTAAAATTGGAAAGTGAAAATACATTTAACACAATCATAATAAATTTAATAGTACCATTTAACAAATATACATTTGTTTATATTAAATTTAACAGCATTTTAATGGTATCGACAGACGAAAACAAGGTAGAATAAAGAACTGAAACATTCCTTCATAGTTTATCCTGACTAACATAAAATAAAATTATATTCTGTCGTCGTTTAACTAATATAAAGTACCATCGTTCCACTTCTTAATATATTCAGCCTTTCTGCACTCCCGTCTGGCAAAATAATCTGGATACTGTGCTTTTTCTAGCGGATGCCAATAATCCAAAACCCAGTCTGGAGGTGTAACAACACGACTATAAGCAACGCCACCAGCTAGCCCAATCGATCTAGGAACTAAAAGAACAAAGAAGCGATAAAATCAAGCGTCCCACAACTTAACTATTTAACGGAGGTACTTAATAGCAATAGTCACACAATAACTGCTAAATATCTTTAAAATACTTACATTTTTGCGGTGGAAAAGGATATTTCTTTGCAAAAACTTCATTCTGTCCAACACGCAGCAGGAGTCGTTGTTCTTTAGGATCTGTGACGCATTTATTATCGTCAAATTGTTTTCTTAGCAAAACTTGGTGATATCGTATTATGAACCTGAAAATATATACTTAAAGTTTGACTTATTTTTAATATAATTATTATACTTTAAGATTCATTAATTTCTATGATGTCATTTTCAGTTATGTTAAAAAAATTGTGCCAAACGACGGTAGTTTTAAATCGATGATGCATTGAGAAAAATATAATATGAAAGCTTGGAAGGGAATAAATACTTTTCAGTAAACTGTAGTAGATAATGTAACCTTAATATGACAAAATAACCTTAGTGATCTAAGCAAATAACAAATAACGTTTAATTCAGAGTCAATTGAAATTTATAAGTAATTCAAATGTAGTGTAAATATTAGAAAATTAAATTAATAACCTTGCAACGTAATACGATTCAATAAGCCTGCAAGCAGTCTTATAAAGGGTGCAAACTTTTTGTGAGTGAGTTCTTAACTCAGGAGCAAAAATCATTTTCAACGATTTTTAACTACGATTCGAATAATTTATTATAATATGAAATGGGTCTGGTGACATAAATGAAGTTTGTTTGCAAATTTGTTTGTTTTTATTTATAACTTATGTAGAGCCAGGAAGGAGCCAGGTAAAAATAAAAATATTTTATAATTTACATAGTTCGAATTATAGTGTTCAGAACATAATATTATGGCAATTGCACAGTGAAGATATTACGAGATTTAGAACTAGGAAATATATGTTAGTATAATATCTAATAAAAAATATGTTTTTCATGAAAACCATTTTTGTACGCATTCTCCAATAACCTTGCTTCCATACTCCATATTTTAAAAGTCAAACGAGAGTCAAACAATGTCATTATTAATTAAAAAAATAAATGTCAAATAAATGTCAATGCGTTGTGTTTACGGAATACAAAACTTGTGCTTTTTAAAATAAATATTGTTAGTTTTAACTAGATACTTCATGTTAATTGTACTATTTTAAAGAAAAACGACGAATTTTAAAATGTTATAATTTATGCAATAAATTTTAATAAATAATCAGCGAACGAACACAATCATGTCGGACGCTTGGGAAGAAATTCAAGCGGTAAAAAGTAAACGAAATAGTCTGAGAGAAAAACTGGAAAAACGTAAGAAAGAACGGCAAAGTATACTCGGCACAACGTTAATAAATGACAAAAGCGAAGGATCTCCCAGTAATAAAGAAAAGAGTGTTTCTAGCCCGGCATCAAAATCGGAAGGTAAGTGTTTACGGATTATTATGTATATCTTCTTGCCGTCATGAAAATGTATCACTTAATGGATTTCATTACTACCTAGTTGTAGTAATATTAAACATACGATAATTTTAAGTTAAAAAATAACATTAACATCAAAAGTATTGATACAGTACTAATACATTTTTCGTTAATCGTATAAAATACATACGTAAAATCTTGTCTTCTTTTTCTTACAGCACAAGAAAAGCCGAAACTACCGATACCCCCTGCGTCTTTAGAAGTGCAGTTGTTACAAGTGTTATCAGACATGCAGTTACAATTGCCAGCTACGGCAAGTGCCTTACTGCCTGGTCTCGGAGATGTGGACACTGGTATTGTTGCCAGTTTATTGCAGAAATTCGCCACACAAAAGTTAATTACGTAAGTGGAACAAAATTGGCAAGAAAATATGTATTTTTTGTATGTACTAAAACTTCTGAACAAATTTTGTTTGAGAAGTGAAAAATGTACAGCATAAACATTGTCAAATGAAGTTGAGATTTTTGCTAGAGATTATGAATTAATCTATCTATATAATATATAAAACTCAAAGGTGACTGATATAGTGATCTATCAACGCACAGCCCAAACCAAAACAACAGGGAACAGGGAAAAACGGGGATGCACATACAAAGTCATGGGCGGAAGCTAGTTGATGTATATAAATAATTTTGGCACAGAAATATTGTAAAATAAATTATACTTAATTTGCATCAGCAGTTGATTTTTTATCATCAAATGCTGATCTCTAGCTACCTACTGCATTAGTGAAAAAAAGTATAAAATATTATATCTTAGGTCACTCACTAGTTTTTGACTTTATCTTTTTTATAATTCATTGTAAATTATGAAATATTTCTATATAATAGGTCACTATTAAATTATTAATAAACTGTATATCTTTTACCAGAATAAAAGAAAGGACAGAGAGCACAACAGATGCTAGTATAGAAGTGGTCAGCGCAGAGTCAGTTAGACTTGCTGCAGTTTTGGCTGCGTTAATGGAAGAACAGAATAATACTAATAAAAGGAAAGGTAAGATGTTAATTTTTCAAAATTATGTACATTATTTTGTCTTTAAAGTTTTTGAAATTACAATACATAATATCATAGGATATGGTGTTTTAGATCTTGAACAGAATATATGCCAGAGCCAACTGGATAATCAGCTATTTAATTAAAAGCCTAGGCTCTTTATTAAACAATTATTTAATTAAGTGTCTGCAATACATTTTAAAGTTTTGATTATTTTTAGGTGATGGAACTGCAGAAGAAGGACCCAAAGTTAAAGTTTCCAAATCAAACACAGATGAAAAGAAAGCTGGCAAAGGAGATACAGATATAATGGTAGTTACAATCTTTTTCATTTTCTTATATTATGTTTAAGGATAGAGTTATTATATTTATTTCTTTCCTTAAAACAACTCAGACCATTATTTACTTGACCTGTTATTGTATAAAAGAAAATTTGCAACATTTTAACTCAATATTCTTTTAAATGTGCTATTTTAATCCATTAATAAAGGCAGTTCCTCAAAAAATTGTTAAAAATATTACGCAATATTGTGTATGCTATACTAAGAAATATTATTCATCCAAGGGATAGCTTAATTATTAATTCAAAATTCAAATTCAAAAATTCTTTATTTGGAACAAAAAAAAGACAGGTTGCACTCCGGGAGTGCCGGCAGAAGTGAAAACTTGATTATTAACGTTGAGCATGTTTGATATTTTGGAATGGTATCCGTCTTACGCATTTTCGATCAGGTCACGTGTCCTGACGCGAGTTTAAGATTTTATACCCATTACAGAAAAAGTGCTCAACGCCGCTAAAGAAGTTTTCACTTCAATAAATAAATTTTACATAAACTTTAATTACTTTTAGTCGCTCCTAGCGATGCCGTCAAGTAGAGAAAAAGCAGTTAAAAGAGTAGGGGAAGAGATAATGGACCTGTTGAGTAAACCCACTGCTAAAGAGAAGTCATTGGCTGATAAGTTTAAGAGCCAAGGAGGTATTTTATGTTTTCTATTGTTAATTTTAGTTTTGTAATTTATATGTAAATAAAAATTTACTGATAAAATAGGCTGTATAAATAAATGATGGCTACTTGTAATTATATCAGAGTATAAAGCAGCTAACCAACTAACAAATAATAACATGAGCATTGTGCCCATAGTTAACATATTTAATTTAATTTTCAAGCTTAGTAGAAATTATTATTCATTTTTATCAGTACCTATTTGTTTTTGTGCAGTGAGGTGAAATGAATAAACGTCTTTCTCTCTTTATTCCTGTGAATTGCAAAATAGTATTAACATAATCAGATTTTTTTGATTACAACTAGTGGTCCGCCCCGGCTTCGCCCGTGGTACCTACATGTTTAAACTATCCTATCTCTCAAGTTGGATCGCACATGGTGTGCGAATTTTATTATAATCGGTTAAGTGGTTTAGGAGTCCATTGAGGACAAACATTGTGACACGAGATTTATATATATTAAGATTATATTTTCAGGTGCGCAAGTAATGGAGTTCTGTCCGCACGGCACGCGAGCGGAATGCGTACGCGCATACAAGGCACAAGAGAGTGAGGGACAAACAGACAGACAGACGGACTATGGATGCAAGAAACTGCACTTCAAGAAGATCATACAGAGTCATACAGATGAAACACTGGGCGATTGCTCGTTTTTGAACACCTGCTTTCATATGGACACTTGCAAGTAATTTTGTTGCTTTTTTATTTGTAAATAAATGTGTTTGACTTTTTTGCTTTGTTTTGTATGTGCATTTAAAGTGTCAAAAAAAAATTACTGGAAAAAGTTTACTTAAGTAAAAAGTTCTGTATACCGACTTTAAATTAATATTGTTTATTCAAAGGTATGTGCATTACGAAGTGGACAATGCAGACCCGAATGTTGCAGCTAGTAAAACTGCAGTGGAACAACCCATGAAATCTGGACAAAATGGTTACTATTTATAAATATGTTCTATTTCATTATATTCTATGTTATCTATCGTTAACGATATGAATCAGCAACATTTCTTTGCTACCTCATGAATTTTATTAATTAAATTTAGTTGTTTTTAATTGTTTTTGCTGACAAAAACTGAAAAAGGTTTAATACAGGTTTCTGATCTTTCCTGATTATGTTAAATTTCACAGTTTATTTTTATTTTATTCATAAAATAATTTTTAGGCACAAATGTAGTATCAGCTGTAAAGCCAGATGGAGTTTTAACATTAACACCTCCGCAGTGGATTCAGTGCGACTTGAGATATCTCGACATGACGTTTTTGGGTAAGTTATCTATTTTTTGTATGTTCAAATATAATTAACTATTAACGTATGTAATAAAAAAAGACGTGTGCCACTCGGGGACTGCCGCTCCGCGGTAAAGCTATTGCATGCTATGCCTTCAAGCCACACCTCCGTGTCCGTCGGAGTGGGGAGCGTGAGGTTTTTTCGTTACGGAATTTCTCGATTCGGTCCCCGCGCTCAAGGCCCGCGATAGAAGCTATGCAATAGCTTAAAAATTAAAAGGTACAATAAGGCTAAAGCTCTGATTAAAATAATAGAACTGGAATCAATTTTTAGTGGACAAAATTTATAATGTGGCTTTTATTAATATGGCAATCTCTTCAGTTTATTTATACCTTTTTACTTAAAAATAGTTTTTTCTATCTTATTTGCCATAATTATATCTGAAAAATTAAACATTATTTTAAATTGTATCCATGTATAAATGTAACACATCACGAGCACGCATATTTCTACCCTCAAAAAAAAAATAAGTAATAACTCAGGCCCCGGAACCACAAACACAATAGAATATCTATTGTGTCTTGGACCGATCGGGCCGCTTGGGGCTCAATGGATTATTCAAATAAATTACATGAAACCAGGTAAATTCGCGGTAATAATGGCGGATCCGCCTTGGGACATTCACATGGAACTGCCGTACGGTACGATGTCTGATGATGAGATGAGATGCCTTGGTGTTCCGCAGCTGCAGGATAGTGGGCTTATCTTCTTGTGGGTAACTGGCAGGTACGTACCATCACTACATAGTATAAAACAAAGTCGCTTTCTCTGTCCCTATGTCCCTTTGTATGCTTAAATCTTTAAAACTACGCAATGGATTTTGATGCGGTTCTTTTTAATAGATAGAGTGATTCAAGAGGAAGGTTTAAGTATATAATTCATTAGGTTTTAGACAAAGCGGGCGAAGCCGCGGGCGGGAAGCTAGTAGACAATAATTACAATAAAAATAGCATAGACAATAGAGCTAGAACATCACAAGCAACAGCTAAATATCATAGATCAAATAGGTAAAACTTTATCTAAAGAGACGAGATGAGATGCCTTGGTGTACCGCAGCTTCAGGATAGTGGGCTTATTTTCTTGTGGGTTACCATAGACTAATAATAGAACAGACAACGTAGACTAAAGAGTAAAAATATTATAGATTATAGAGCTAAGACATCATAGACTAAGTAGCTAAATATATCAAACTGGTAAGATTGAATTGCCTGATCCATATCTTTGTTTCTGCGTCAGGCAGAGTTTTCTAATATTATATCATACAGCGACGGCCGGATATTTTTTGACGATCTGTTAATAATTGTGAATCTAGTTGTTATAAACATGTCAATGATAGAAAAAAAATACATTAAATAAACTTGTATCCCAGTTTGAAACCATAATAAATAATTAATTATTCTTAACAGGGCTATGGAACTAGGCAGGGAATGTCTCAAGCTATGGGGCTATGAGCGGGTAGATGAGCTTATATGGGTGAAGACAAATCAACTGCAAAGAATCATTAGAACTGGCAGAACTGGGCATTGGCTCAACCATGGGAAAGAGCATTGTTTGGTTGGTATTAATTATTTATTAAAGAAGAAATAGAGATATAGAAAAAACATAAAAAAGTGTGATGGCCGAGGGCCGAAGTGAACTTGAAGTCAAGATTCGAAAATCGCCGCCTTACTCCGTGATGTGACGGTATTGCCATCACGCGATCTTCAAATTTTACTCTCAACGCGCCTAAACAAGTTTCACTTTAAGAAATTATGTACAAAATTAATATGTACTTATATGATGAGATACTAACTATATAAAAAATCAACTAAAATATTCCTATCAAATCGAGTGTGGCTTGTTCAATTGGGCAATTTTTTTTTTATTTTTCATATTTTCGGTAAGGAGTGCATTTTCATATGTTTACACTTTCTTCTTTTTATATTTCTAGTAAAAAATTATAGACAAAAATTTGCCTAATGATTTTAAAAAATTAATAAAATTAATTAATTATTATATTAATAAATAAATTAATTAACAAGATGATAAACTTAAATATAAATTGATAAATTCGCGATAATATCGCGATGATCTTTTTTTAATACTAGGTATAATTTTTGTTGTATCTTCCAGGTGGGAATGAAAGGTAATCCCGAAAATTTAAATAGAGGTCTGGATTGTGACGTCATAGTGGCTGAAGTACGAGCGACGTCGCACAAACCGGACGAAATTTATGGTATTATAGGTAAGTTCTTCGGCATATTATGATATATTATGTAGATACTGCTTTCCGAATCGGTGGTAAATGTAAAAAATATGTAATGACGATTCTTGATTTCTGACGATTCTTCTCGAAGAAGTCTAATGTAATAAATAAATGTTGCGTTTGAGTTTTTATTTGAGCAGTCTGTCGTCTGGGACATGGCAAGAATCTTTTCTTTCTTTTTCTGTCTTTATTTATTTATTTGTGTATCATTTTCAGAGAGGCTCAGTCCAGGCACAAGGAAAATTGAATTATTCGGTCGGCCTCACAATGTACAGCCTAACTGGTAAGATTTTCGATTTTATATGGTTTTATTAGAAACTGTCTTGGATTAGAAAGTTTGTTTTAAAATCAAACACTTTCCACTATAATTCCAATATTTATTTTGTGAATAAATGAAATCGTCAAATCGAATTTATGTAAAGTGCAATTTGATAAGTATTCCTGTTAAAGGTTAATATTAATTTCTAACTGTAGTGGTTTCATTGTTTCGTTATTACATTTTTAATACACAAGTTTTTTAAAACAGTTCGAGGAGTAACTTTTTTTGAAAATCTTTAACTAATATTAATTATAATTATGGCTAATTATGAAAATTATGTTACAATTTGAGCTACTGTTGGTACGTCTTTAAATAAATAAATAAATGGCACTTAAATGTACATGTTATACAATACACTTAAATGTACATGTTATATAATACACTTAAATGTACATGTTATACAATTTCAGGATAACCCTCGGTAACCAAGTGGACGGTGTTCGTCTAGTGGACCCAGAACTAATAGCAGCGTTCAAGAAACGATACCCCGATGGGAACTGCATGGCTCCTCCACCACCTGACCCTGGCTTAGCCTAACCAATCTAGTCTTTAGTTATATGTATACTAATTTTAAAGAAATTGTATTAATTTTAAGATATTAAAAAATTGTGGAAGTAAATGCGAAATATTTTTAATGTGTTAAGTAATTAAGTCAATTTAAATTTTTATTACCTATCAAAACAATTTTTTGTTCTATAATAAAATTCCTATGAATGAGGAATAGAGAGTATCTCATGATAACAACCTACTATTTTTTTGAACTACATTTAAAAATGTTTTTATCACATTTTTATTTTAAACATTATTGCATACCTAGTGTGTATACAATATAAATAAAATACGTATTGTAAATAAAACGCATTTTTACCGAATACTTTTTTTTATTTTCCCACCAAAATTTACAAAACTTCAACATGACATTGACATTTACATTCTATGGTCGAAGAATGACATTTGCGTCCGTCGACCCTTCGGCGAACTTGGTCGTTGATTGAAGAAATTCCTCGATGGACTGCCGCGTTCCTTGGCGCTGTTTTATGAGAAAAAAACAGTTAATACCTATTTCATAAGCTTTATACTATAATACAATATTTAAAAAAAATATTTACCGAATTTGAAGAAACTACTGATGAACTAAATTGTCTTTACAGTAAAGTCTCACAAATTAAACATACAATATTATTAAAAAATATCTTCGTAAATTACTATTTTATTGATTTCGTTGCTATAAAAACAATTAACGATAATTTTTCTCTAACACAAAACCAAAAGAGCATACCCATATTCTTGATTGAGAGCTGATCCAGACTTGATAGCCGTACTACTCGTTTTTGAGTGAATATTACGTATACTCGACTTCTCCTTCGGAGTAATACTAAAGAAGCGTAAAAAATGAAAATAAATTCAATAATTTCGAAATCCTACAGAAAATCTAGGACATAAAAATATAACTACCCACCTCGTTTTACCATGGAAGTTATTTTTCTCCGTGTTCAGTGTTTCCCGAAATCTTCTTTGGAACTAAAAAGACAAAATTTAGTTTTAATAAAGCGAAAAGCTATGGACACAATAATTCGTAATGCTCGTATTGCACATTTGACATTTGTGGGGTAGTCGCGGATAAAAACAGGTGTCGCCAGCTAGCCAAATTTTACCGCCCTGAATAATTCTAATTATTAGAACCTTCGAATAATATTTATATGAATGCTAAAATTTTATAGGACGACGCAGTCAGAAGTAAAAAGAATAGCTAAATGAGACTTAACGTAACGCACGGGTTACTCCCTGGGCCCTCAACCACGTACAACAGTACGTTATACACGTACGTACAAAAGTACGTTTCTGACACAACAAAATCAGAAGTTGTTGTAATAACAACATCCACTTAGATGTTGTTATTACAACATCCACTTAGATGTTGTTATTACAACAATTATGTTTGAATTATGTTCGTATTTAGATTCGAATCAATGAAACATACAAACTTAAAACATTAATTTAAGGATGAAAAGATATACTATTTACTCACATTTACTGTACGTTACCTTGATACTATTCAACATGTCTCCTTGCGTAGCTAGCGGCCGCTCGTCTGACCGCACAGAGGGCGCCTGTCTCGCGGCCGGCGCGTCGCGTCTCGCTCCTAACGACGCAGCACCGATCGAACTATCTCGCGGGCCCGATACTTTGATGAACAAGTAAATAAATAAAACTTGAGTCTTGGACAACCGGATGGAACGAAGTTTTCGTTTCATTAGTTCCGAGAGAGAGACATAAGTAACAGAGAAACACGCGAACGCCGCGCGGCCTACAACTATAGGAAAAAGTGTCGTTACAACTTTTCGTCCTAATTTTTAGCCCTCTTTCGCAACGCGCGATAAGGAACTTCGTTCCAAAACCCATCAAATTCTAGCATCATAATTTTTTATTGTTTCGAGTTTTATTTTTTTTAAGGATATCTGCCATGACTTGGCTTCTGGGAGTTATTTAATGTTCAAATTATGTAATGGGTAACTATTTTTATTATAGTATACAAGAAAAAGCAGAATAAAACACAAAGTTAACATATTCATTTATTTATTCTATAACTACATCACATTTTATGGACTTAACCTGTATAATATAAATATAAGATTGTACCAGCACTTATAATAATTTATAATTTGATCTCTTTAAAATTGCAATTAATTTATTTTTTCAAGAATAAACAACCTGGTATAATTATTTCTCACTCATAATAAACAAGACAAATACCAAAGCTTGAATAGTAAAAAAAAAAATACATATTTCCTTTAGTATCACTTTGATAAATGTATCTATTAGAACATTTGTAATGCAAATACACAAATGAAATATATGTATCAGTTTGATACAACACCACGGCAAATAACTTGGTTTTATTATTTCATTATAAAAAATAAGCCTTCGAATTTAATATGCATTATCAAGTTCCATTTAGATGAAGTATAGAAGTTATTTTTTAATGACCAATGCATTACCCAGAGTCAAGCTAGAAGAGAGGATTTACAATATTTAACCCATTGACCACCGAGCGGCCTGATCGGGCCGAGACACAATAGATTTTCTATTGTGTCTGTGATCCGAGGACTGACGGATTAATGAGGTATACATAAATTCAACTAAAAGACAACTAATAAATTAACTAATTCTTCTATATTGGTACAGCTTGTGCCTTCTTTATAGATTTCAGTTATTATTCCAGACACTTCAATTTGCTTTGCTTTCAGACCATTGAATTCCCAAAAAGAAATATTCCATTAATTTATGAAGCACTTTTCATTTTGGCCTTTTCCTTATCAACATCTTCAGGTGTATCTTTTTTTCCTTCAATCTTTCCAACCGATTGTTCCATCAAACGTTTTCTCATGGTCGTCAGCCCAGCAAATGTTGCTTTGTTTGTTTTAGTTTCCGGTACATAAATCTCAAATGTTCTATAGTACTTTAGTATATTTTCTACATCGGATTCCTTTAGTTTGTATTCGTATGCTATTTTAGCTGCGGTTACCTCTTCAGGATTCAATTGGTGTGAAGAAATATATTCTATCGCTTGTCGTAACGTCGTTCGTCCGTACGGGATCGTATCTGGCTCTTTGAGGCCAAAATCGAAGTTTTCTACAATTTGCCTGTTTTTAGGTAGAGGTCGATCTGGATTCTGTTGTTTTTTCAACCGTGTAATGTCATCCTCCGGTGTCCCCTGCGATGTTACATAAACATCTTTTAATCTCTCGTCGAGTCCGAGATCCTTCTTAACAATCTTTTCATCAATATCGGGGATGGCTTCTTGCACTCTATGCAAATCTTCTACGTTGGAAGGATATCTTGGCGCTACT
Organism: Colias eurytheme; assembly: GCF_061535395.1. Taxonomy (NCBI): domain Eukaryota; kingdom Metazoa; phylum Arthropoda; class Insecta; order Lepidoptera; family Pieridae; genus Colias; species Colias eurytheme. Next base: position 3,608,018 of record NC_143004.1, read on the forward strand.
TGAGGTTTTTCTTTTGATATCTCCCGGTGGGCTCTATTTTCGATATTAAACGATTTTACGGGCCGCAACGCCCTTGACACTAAAGCACCCATCTCAGGTGGCGATAGTTACTTTTATATAGATTCTTATTTCAGAGAACTTTCGTCATCTTTTTTTAAACGCTCTTTCTTCAAAACACTTTTGACTTTTGAGGTTATTTCACAATATTATGAACTGTCATGAGTATGACATTAATTGACAAATGACAATCCTGACAAGTTCTTATTTTAAAAAAATATTGCCAGTAACCATTATCCATAGAGAATCGGTTTAAGATAGGAGGTATTTATGTATCTAACTTATAAATTGCTAAAATATGTTTTAAATAATAACAAAAACTTACATTTAAGCCTTGACAATGCTTCTCTCAAAGCAGATTTCGAATCTCTTGCTAAAATCTTTTCAGTTGTGGACGAAGGAGGCAAAGTATTCGTTGCACGACTTTGTTCAGTTGCGTATCTCATCGGCGATGGACTAGGACTTCGACCAAGTCGACGTCTACCCTGAGCTTGTGACGGATATTTAGATGCTGTTGAAATGATTCCATCAATTACAATATTGTCCCTTCGTTAATTCAATAAATTATATACTGACAACTATCTACCTACTTGAAAATGTTTTTATAAAATTACACGACTTCCTTAACATTTCTATGTACCTGTAGCAGATGGCGTTAATTTTGTAACATCACTGGAACCCAAACGGTCGCTGTATAAATTCGAGAGCCTAAATGAATATTGTGGTGTAACCGTTATAGCAGAATTTAAATGTTTGTGCTTCTGCTCACTATAAATGCTACTTCGCATTAAAAAGTTCTGCAAAAAAACTATGTTATGTGGTAGTCATTTAAAAGATTTTCAAATGAAATAGCCTAAATCATGAGTTGTATTTACCTTGGCATCGGTTACATTCTTCATCACTGGTCCTTCAGATGTACGAAACGTGGGCACTGGGTTATAAGCAGATGTATTTTTGCTTGAATCCTACATAATGAAATAGGGTTATGGGTATACTATCTTTATTCATTAAAATATAATATTCAATTTCAAATGGTAAACTCTTTCATTTCTACTTGTTTTTAATAAACTACTATGAACTAAACCGTTAGTGCGTACATTTGTTTTAGCACTATATCGTCCTTGTGATCGAAGAGTATTGCTACGGGATGGGGTTCTAGAGCCACGTGGCTCACCAGCTCCACTCCCACGTCTCGATCCTGGCTGGTCTCTAAAACACAGAAATAATTATTTAAATTAAACACGAATACAATAATCTCAATATTATAACCATGCATGCAGGAACTTCTTGTTTCGAAAATCGTCAGAAAATAATAAAATTCATAAAATATTACTTCGGTCAGCCTTTATTCGAAAATAAATTTACTGAGAAATTCGTACAACGCTTACCCTTTTTGAGATACTTTGGGCATGTTAATTTTCACGTTCCAGTCGAACTTCTTCTCGGGCGTCTTATGAGAAGCTGTTTTTCAAATATAAATTAGTTTAAAAGTATCAAAATTATGTTAGGTATCCTTAAGTTATTCAATATTATTAAAATTCTTTAGTAAATGTTACATTCAGATTAAAAAAAATTATACAAAACTGATACAAAAATAAGAAAAAATAAATTGTACCAACCGCATCTATTAAGCTACAACATTTATAAGAGTTACACCAATTTGGTGTAATTTTTGCGCAACGAACTGCCAATAAGAATAGATTATCATTCAAAGTTCGCATACACGACTGAAAACAAAAATATCTCCTCCTTAGCGACCTATTTTCCACACATTGCAAATCTCTGTCTTCGTCTTCTGTTAATGTATTGTTTTTAATCACACATCCCTTTAATTGTGTTTGTGGTTTTGTCGGCTGAACAGTTAAATCACAAGATGTTATGAATATTTCCTCATCCTCATTTTCAGATTTGTCTAAATAAAAGTGGACAAATTATCATTTTACCTATATTTTGCGTAGATTAATTCGATAAACTCTTAAAAACAACACTGTTTTTATTCGCGGACATTAAAATTGGCAGTTCGTTACCTCGATAACTAAGTTTTGCAATTTATATACAAACAGTGCTATTTTTAAAAGTTTTACATACTAGTTCAATTAAAATGTGTTAGACTGTTTTAACTGAAAAATAATTTACTGTACATCATACATCTAAATTAAAATAACACTGTCTGTAATATATTATAGCTTAATTTTACAAACCTTCCTTATTTTTGGATGCTTGTGGTCGCAATGGTGGTGAAACATCAGAACGAGGCTGCCTCTGTATGGGTGGAGGTGGTGACGGAGATTTACTGAATACCACCGGTTTTTGTCTATGCGTCCTCTCAGCGATAGAATAAACCCCAAATTCGTGCGTTGGAATTCTATTGATATCATCGTACATTCGCTTTCTGGTGATAATTTGTATAAATTTAAGATAGATATCGTCTAATAAAACGTAGTATCATGTGTTAATAATGTCTTCACCTGTTTACCTATATAAATTTCCCTGTTTCAATAACCATGCTTCGATATCTTCTAGCCATTCCTGTATGGGACGTAATACAATAAAAAACATGTACAATAGTAGTTAACTGCATAATAAGTTTAAAAGCTTTTCTTACTTGTTGCTGACCAATAACAGAGCCAGGGCGGCAAATTCTCATCCAAGCTATTGCTTCATGAGCGGACATACGGTAGTGTTTGATAAGGTAGCACCCAATCAAAGATCCAGTGCGACCTAAACCTGCCTGAACGATATTACCATTCAGAATATGATTATGTTAAATACATATATATTGTATCTAATTAGAGTCACTTATCAAAAAACTAGCTTGAAAATTCAAAAAACTTTCTTTGTATTTGATATTGTAATCTACTACACACATAATAAAAATTGTAAATGCACAACCTTACAATGAACAGCAATAGCGGAGTCAGCCTCTTCGCTGATTTGTAAAAATTTCATCAATATGTGACGTGGAGGACAAGTTCCGTCAGGAAAAAACAAATCGTAGTGTGTAATTCCTACACTACTGAAGCTGTGAACAATAAATTACTAGTGAATAGGTACAAGATTACGGGACAGATATCCTTAAAGCATTATACTAACACATTTCCATCGTAAAGCTTCTTATTCAATCGTATTACAATTCTCACGTTATTTTCTAAGAAATAGCTTACATACATCTCTGGTGGATGATACAATGATACGCTATAATCCACGGGGCCGATAAAAGCTAAAAATTTACCTGAAAATATTTATTATTAGTCATTAGAAGAGCAACAAATGTAATTCGTTATATTATTTTACAGTCTAAATACCCGGTACAATCCAATTAAGGTCACCTCCCTGTATTTTGTCCAATCTATCATACTCTTCGTAGTTAAAATCTTGAAAATTGAAGAAGCCCAAGTCCCGAGCTTTTACAATAGCTTGCAGACAATCTAATAAAGATATAGTGTAACGTGATTCACCCTGGGTTGCATCTTGAAATGGCCTTAAAAAAATAAACGGTACTTGATTTTCTTTTATATAAATAAATATACTGCATAAAAAATGCAAGTACCTGTAATTCTGCCCATGAACAAGTAATGGTTTGAGCGCATCTTTTGGTGGAAGACTCAAATACAAAACACCGTAACATCCTAAAAGAAATGCAGAGTTCGCTTTCTTCGTAGGATTAATTGATGTATAATGCACTATAATCTGTTTATTTAGGTATTCTTTTAGTTTATCGTTCAGTATTTTGCAATATTTATACACACACCCTAAGTTTAATGGTCCAAAGTCTGAATAATAATTTTCATAAATTAATTGACTATCTATGCAAAAATAATGAGTTTCGTTTGTGCTTTTAAGCACTCTTCCTTGTCTAACAGTAGCGAAATAAAGCACATTTTTAATATATTCAGTAATAAAAAGTATATCGGGATTTCGTGTCATCGTTTAAACGATTTATAAGATTTTATATAATGAAAAATAAACATTATTTAGTCGCGTTTATAACAATAATCACAAAACTTAAAACACCCATTTATCACAAATTGTAAATAAATTCAAAATAATAAAATGAAATACAGTGCATATATTATACTCAAAATTAGCAGAAATTTATTGACACATGTCTAATATAATAATATTTTTTAAATAAACCGCGACAAGAAGTCATAAAATTACCGCTAAAGTGTGCCAGCTTTTCACCATAGACAAAATATTTTCTTTAAACGTCAAGTGTCAATTTCTGGTGTTTACAAAAAATGGCAACCCCAGTCTTTTTCCGGTACGCAAGGTAAAGTGTCAAAGTGATCATTGTGAATTTTTCTGAATCTAAGAATATTTATTCAATCTTTTTGCAATTAGTGTTTTCTATACGTGAATTATTATGTTGCAAGCTCATACAACGTGTTTCATTTTATATTTCAGGCAAAATAAGTGCATAAAACCATGGCTGATGTCGAAGTGTAAGTGTTGTTTTTATTGGCTCTTATCTTAAAAAACATGTATTAAAATATTTAAATAACGTCATTTATCTATAAATTAATTAATATTCTAGTTATATTCTCGATTTTTAACGCTAAATCAGTCAAAAATGATTGATAAACAAATCAACATAACCTCAACTTTCGCATGTTTCCTTCGACTCAATGTGTGATTTTATTCGATTTACAGTGAAGTACCAAGCAACCCCGTCCTGAGCGGTGGTGCTATGGATGTTAACACAGCCCTGCAAGAAGTATTAAAGACAGCCCTCATCCACGGTGGTCTTGTACATGGTCTTCACGAAGCCGCCAAAGCTCTTGATAAGTAAGATTTAGCTTCTACATGTAACCTCTTGTATATTTCAGCAATTTGTAAAAGCTACTACGCTTACCACTTCCATAAACTCGTGAATATGATTCTTATTATTAATAATTTTTGTTTTTAATTATTTAAAAATAGAGGTTAACAATATCTGCATTTCTAACATGGTTAGCTTTCATATCAATTTGTCGTGAATACCAAGAAAGTGTAAAATTGTAAAGTAGTAAGAAGTTAGTAAAAAATTGTATTTTCTAAGGCTATGGAGCTCAAAAAAATATTCGCTAGATTCGCATCTGTTCTAGTTGGGAATCTAGTGGAAATGTCAGCTATGTGTTTCATGGTTGTCTCGATCCATAGCCGATATAAATGCACACACATAGTACCACATTTCTATTATGTGTAGGTTGTGGCCTCCCAAGTGTGCTACAAAATGTATTAAACATTGTTTCTTGTCTCAAATTAAATAATTGAAAGCATGCTGTTGAAGATTAAGAGCTCTTATTTCCATAAGGACCACTAGTACAAGTATAAACTTGTACTAGTGGTTTGCCCCGGCTTCACCCGTGGTACCTACATGTTTAAACTATCCTATCTCTCAAGTTGGATCGAACTGCACATGGTGTGCGAATTTTATTATAATCGGTTAAGTGGTTTAGGAGTCCATTGATGACAAACATTGTGACACAAATATATATTTAAGATGTAATTTCCATGTATCCTGAAATGGTCTATTTTATGAATAAAACACTGATATAAATTGTTAACTTGTTAACTTCCTGTCACATAATCTAATAGAAATTGGATTAAACAAACTTCTATCTTATTTGTATAGGAGACAGGCTGTGCTCTGCGTTCTAGCTGAGAACTGCGACGAGGATGCATACAAGAAACTAGTACAGGCCCTCTGCAACGAACACCAGATCCCACTTGTAAAGGTAATTTTATATTTATTTAATATTAAATCATAATTATTTAAGATATAATAAGTTGCTAGAGAAGTAAATAATTTGGATAATAGCTTTCAATACTCTCATAATGCAATAGAAAAGTCTCTTCATTTATAAAATTTGAAAATTTAAACATAGCTAGTTACTATAAACCAAGCCTCAGTATGTATAATTTAAAAATTCCATGCTGAATATTTTTATTGGTTTTACAATATGTTTATAGTACAATTTAAAAAACTTTAAACAGAATAATAAGATTTAAATTTTCATATCATTATTTTTATTTTTGCTCTACACGAGTCACTCTAAGCCCTGTGGCTAGAGAGATTTATAAGAGCATATATTAAACTGTGTGCCCCTATGGTGGCTCGCACCATGCTGAGTCAACTTTCCTAGCATCCATACATTTCATTAACTAATACATATGTACTTGTATTTATTATTTTTGTATCTATATACATATATTTTTCACTGGCAAAAATGTAGAGAATATGTTTGTTTCTTTTATGTAAGCAGTAATTTTGTTTTTAATAAAAAAATCATACTGAATATTACATGGCTACTCCTTTTATCATATTTTGAATTTTCCTATAACTGCATTTTGTAATTATAATTAGTTTTTTCATTTTGAACTATAATACTGAAGGAATACTTTACATTTATAATTGAAAGGAAAAATCAAAAATCATCATAAATTTATAGTTTTCTAGTTATAATATGAGTGTTCATATTTGTCACCAGGTTGACAACAACAAGAAGCTTGGTGAATGGGCGGGATTATGCAAAATCGACAAAGACGGCAAAGCGAGAAAAATTGTCGGCTGCTCTTGCGTAGTAATCAAGGTAAGTTCTTCAATACCATTTATTTTATCTTTACTAATATTATAAAGTTGAAGAGTTTGTTTGTTTGTTTGAATGCGCTAATCTCAAAAACAACTGGTCTGATTTGAAAAATTCATTTTGGTGTTGGATAGCCCATTTATTGAGGAAGGTTGTAGGCTATATATCGTCACGCTAAAACCAACAGAAGCCGAGTGTAGCTAGTTAATTTCTAATGGTTTATTGTACAAAATATAATTATTACGGATAAATTTGAAACAAATATTTTGCACAAAAGGCGGCCATATTGCTGCACAGTTATCCACAACCATTTTATTTGGTAATTTGTTGGTTCCATTCTTTGGATTTAATTGACCTGAAAACATGATTCTAAACATTGTGTCTTTATAACTTATAATTTTAAGAATTTAATTATTTGGTAAATCTGCATATTTCATTTCTAACATGCATTACTCTTTTTGAAATTTAAATATATTTTGAAATTGAAATATATTTTGCGCTATGCACGAACACTGGTGGTTCTCCATGGGCGATCAGTGCAAAATAGCGGCGCTAAAGCAACGGGGCGCCCCTATGGTGTCCAGTGTTATACACACGGACTACCTTCTTATCGCTCCTACATTCGAATTATATCATTATTTATCATTCATTCATATAAGTCTACAACATCCCAAAAAATTGTGAGGACATCTTTTGAAGTATTATAACAGTAAAAAAAGAGTGTGTGCCGATAATACATGTCAGAAATGAAACTTATTTGGCAAGATTCAAAGATACTAAAATCGTCGCCTTACTCCATAGCGCGACTAAAGACGACTAACTTTTACTCTGAATGCGACTAAAGATGTTTCACATCAAAAACAATGTTGATCTTGGTGTTAACTTATTTAAAAATTATTCTTTTTCAGGACTTCGGTGAAGAAACTCCCGCATTAGATGTGCTGAAGGACTACCTTAAGTCTTCAAGCTAATCTCTAGGTGTAATGATATAAATAAAAAAACCCAAAAAAATATTTATTTGTTTTATTTTAATAAGTTACATGCATAGTTTAGCGAATTGATCGCACAGCTCTTTATGCTTCGGCCACTGTTGGACTTGGCATTCCCTGAAATTAAAATAAATCTAAATTATACACATGAAATACCTAGCTATAAATTTATTATCATGTTATGAAATATTATAAATGCAAAAGTTTGTAAGAATGTATGTGCTTCTCTTTTACGTGAAAACCACTGAATGGATTTTGATGATACTTGGTAGTCCTTAAAGCTTTTGTGTTTTTGTAGGTACCAAGTACAGAAATACTTGGTTTAGTCCGTCCGTCCGTATGTGAAATCATGCGGCACAGCTAGTATTCAATAAATGTTTGATTTATTGCGTGGCGCAGTTTTTTTAACTAAAATTAAACGAAACCATAGAAATCTCAATTATGCAAAGTTTATTTTATATGATTTCTGTTTTGATGACTTTATTTTGATGAAAGCACTAAACAATTAACATGACCCAGAATATATTTTAGAATTTAGACCATCACCCGTCAATGCAAAGGAACGTGTATCCGCATCATTACTTTAATGTTGCCAGTAACAGATTATAAATTTACCCATCATGCTAAAACTTTTTATACCTGCCGCAATACCATTCAGTCTTGCATCGAGAACATTTTTTGCTCGCTTTATCACCGCATTTAGCACACTTCGCTCCACCGCTATCAAGAGCGAGAGCCGCATCACTTGTATACGATTCTAATAGTTTCTTAGCCATATTTTTCGTCTCCTCGGATCCATCCATTCGGAAATGTTCCAGTTGAGATTTGGCAATGGACTTCGTGCGTTTATGCACTTGTTTCATGTACGCATCTTTAATCTATCAGATAGAAAAAATTATATTATTTATTAAATTTAAATATAATGGTATCAATATTTAAATTATTTTTTTTAAGTAAATAGAATACCTTACCTGTGGAACCACTTCAATCAAAGTACAACCAGGATTCTTTACACCATTAGAACGATTGTGAAGACTGGAATAATCTCCTACAGCCAGTCTACACAAAAACATTTTGAGCTCTCCTAACGGTGGCACTTGGTCCAACATAGTGTCGGATATCTTTGCTTGTAGCTAAAATTACATAATAAATATATACGTCTTTAATAATATTTATGTTTAGGTAAAACTTAAAAGAAAATATGGCTTAAAAATTAAATTACGGAACAAAAAGCAGCGCGCCGACATTCGTCGATAGCGTAATGATGCTGAAGACGAGGTTCCAACAGCAGTTGACGCAGACACAACCAAAGTTGAGCCTCACTGCGGTGCATTTGCGATAAATCCTCTGCAGATGGTTTCATCCAACGACCAACTAAAAATAAATAGATTTAAACAATTTTGCCTTCCAGTCGTGAACTTTTTCGTAAAGCTATACTTACAGTTGAACATTTGAATGTCCCCAGAATCACCAACCTTCTTCCAAGGTTGCAAATTTATCAAATGGCAGAGTATAGACGGGACATCGTACGTTTTATACAAGTTAGTCGATATAGATGCACCTACTCCTGCTACTTCCATGTGTTCAGCTAAATAACTAAACGAAATAATAAGGACAATGTTAAAATTATATAGTCGTACCTATCGCAATAAGCAATGTTTCTTCTTTTTAAATTCAACATTACCGAACTATGGAAATGCATCTCATGCTGATATCGAATTGTAGATCGCGTTGTTGTCTCTGCAACTCGTCAGCTGCTGTTTCAGTCTCCATTTCTTTTGCCGTTTGTGGTTTTAAGTAACCATTGCTATGTTAACATAAATACCGATTATTTATCTACCGTATTACCTCGTAATAGGTAAATAGAATATGTATTAACATACTTTACAAGGGCAATAAGCGCAGTGAGTTGATCGACAGCGTAATGTAACAAGTCAATTACGACTTCAGAGACGCATTGTGCCCCATCTTCGTGGAAAAGTACAGTTTCTAGCAACCCTACGGCTGCTGCTTCATGATATAACTGAAAATAAATTTAAATTTAAGAAATATTATTAATTCTTTAATTAATAAATCACATCAAAATACATACCACCATATAAATGCCAAAGGTGTTTTCAGGAGCTGGTTCCAATTTCATTATTTGTGGATATATTTTAGTTCGCCACACTTGAATACAGATTGCCTCCTGTACTAAAACAGGTAGCTAGAAAATTAATACATATTTAGTAAGAGAAACATACAGTCTATTATCAAATAGTATCTAGTAAATAGTAAATAGTAAATAGAATATAGATATAGCTGAAATGAAATTTAAAATAACGCGCCAAAATTTTTAAGGGGTTTCCCTTCTACGACCATTTAAATGGTGTGAACTGTAAAAATACCTTTCCATGAGAAATAAACGTCTCTTTTGTTAATTCCTCTTGCATCGATGAAGCTTCTAGGACAGCTTGTTGGTTTAATTTCTGCAATCGGATATGCCAATCCAGCCATCTGAAATAAATGTAATTACATTATAATATGATCCACTTATTATTAATATATACAATCGATTTCCTATTTATTTTATAATAATGTACATACGATTGATTGCCAATACTTTCTATGCGCCATGGTTCCATACTTTGAACAAATAAGTCCAATTCACCAACTTCAAGAGCGCTTAGTTGTGGATCTTTCTCAACCATTTTAATATTAGAGATACGGTCACAACTAATAATTATTAAAAGGCTTAATAAATGTTTTATAATTCACAAACTTCTTCTCAAACTACTCGTTATCTCTATGGAAACGATTATTCAATAATTATTTTTGTTTTTCCAACCAAAAGCCAAGTTGAAAACCTTAAAACTGAAAAATATTTCTTCTCATTTAATTATATATTTTTTACAAAATTTCGCTTTTTTATGCAATATTTAAATGAATGTCTTGAATTTTGAAATTATCAAAAATATTTCTCATCTGTGATATTAACAAACTTTGCCATATACAAAAATAAAAATGGCGAATACCGGAAATCTTTGTTCTCTGTCGTTCTTTTTAGAATTTGACACACGTGCCGCGTGGAGTTTTGCCCCGCAGGTGCTTGAATTTTATTTAAAATACCATAAAAATAGTGTTAATTTGTTGATTTATTATTGCTTAATAAGATAATATTAGTATTGTTTCTTAAAAAATCTTATTTTTGTGGGAAGTGTTAGTTTTAATAGTGGTGGTACCAATGGATGCTTGATCAACTCTGCTTTAGTCACATTTTATATTTGTTATTTTTGTTTTTATATTAAGTAAATATAAGTATTTTCTCGCTTTCTTATTATTAGTATTGTTTTTATTCATTTTTCTTTATATTTACGCCACTTATAACCTAAAAACATGCGGGTCGATGTTGCTGATTTTGTTTACTTATATCTTCCCTTATTTATCCCTTAAATTTAGTGCAAAACAAACGTTTTAACGCGTCTTTACCTTATAAAGTTTATACATAAACTTCTACAAAAAGATGTAACAAATATTTTGACAACAACATAACCTCTACTTTTCCGATTCACGAGCGAGCCATAAGTAAACTAATCCAATCCAATGGTATTCAACTTCCTTGACGACGATGGTTTTAAGATACGTTAAAACTGCCTTTGAAAGTAATAATCAAGTCACTATACAAACTAATAAACTAATATAGGTACCTATAAAATAATTTCAGCACAATGGTCGCGACTACAGACAAGAAACCCGCTGAGAAGAAGGTGGTGAAGGGTAAAGAGGACAGCAAGAAGCTGCCCGCAGTCCCTGAGTCAGTCCTTAAGCACCGCAAGCGCAGGGAAGCACTCAAAACCCGCAGACTACAGGTAAAATTCAAACAAATATCTTATTTCTAATGTATAAGGATTGATCTTGTGTTGTTTTTCTTGTATATAGAATGTTAAATTGGTGATAAGAATGTCTGAATTTTAAATTTGTTTGGTAATTTTTAGAAAAGTAAAAGTGATACATGTGTTATGCTTTTTATCGGCAATGAATTGCTTGTCTACCTACTTTATTTTTGATATTGTGCAAATCTTGCTACACTTGGTTGGTCTTTTGTTTACATGTTAAAAAAAGTATTTGATTTAACAAGTATAGTTTTTATAGTTAATTTAATTTAATAAATTACCAACCTATTTCACAAATTACTGTATAACACTTGCAAATTAAGCATAAATTGATTTATTATTAAATAAGAATATTCAAAAGTTATAATTTAAACACATCTTGACACTAATCACAAATAATGGGAATAATATACAGTGTAAACTCTATATAACGACACTCCATTTAACGTCAAACTCCGTATAACGTCAAGATTTCTCGACTTTGGTTGGTTTATATTGTTGTCTATACAATAATACACTCCATATAGCATCACGCTCACTCTAATTAACGACCACAATAAGACATTACAACTAGGAACTAGGACTAGGAAGTACTGACTAAGTTGCCGAAATCAATGAAAATGTAGTTGTTTACATTCTTTTTTACTGACATACCGAAGATTCTCAGAAATGCAGTCGTAGAAAAATAAAGAAAAAATTCTGCATACCGAAGAAGATGGACGATCTGCCAAAAAATTGAAGAAACCTCAATATGAAGACCTTGATCAAGCGATGGTAACATGGTTTCATAGGCAATGTCAAAATAATATTCCTGTCTCGGGACCAATCATGCAATTTTCTTTTTCTCTCCATTTAACGACCACTCTATATAACGTCGAAAAATGCACGGTCCCTTAAGTGACGTTATATAGAGTTTACACTGTAATTAGAAAACTCAAGAGAAGGGATAAAATGATGATTCCACATATAAAGGCATAGTTCATCTGACTAAAGATGCTGTTAATTTAATTTACTGATTACAATTAAATAAATGTAGTTTATAATTTAATGTCTCTGTACCAATTTGTCAAACAGTACAATAATTCTAGGTGACCCTTAAAAGACGTTCAGCCGCCGTCAAGAAAAGGAAAGAAATCTTCAAGAGGGCAGAGCAGTATGTCAAAGAATACAGAATCAAGGAGCGTGATGAGATCAGGCTAGCCAGACAAGTAAGGTTTATTATTATACTAGCTTTCCGCCCGCGGCTTCGCCCGCGTTTTCAAAGAAAAACCCGCGTAGTTCCCATTCTCATGGAATTTCCGGATTAAAACCTATCCTATGTGTTAATCCAAGTTACGCTCTATATGTGTGCTTAATTTCATTGTAATCGGTTCAGTAGTATTCGCGTGAAAGAGTAACAAACACACACATACATATCCATCCTCACAAACTTTCGCATTTATAATATTATTAGTAGGGTAGGATTATTATTTTTAAGATTTTGAACAATTTTGTAGGTCATGGTTATCCAAAATAAAGGAAAATGCTCATTTCAATTAATAATGACAATAATATGGAAAACTGGAATGATTATTCTTAAAAAGCCTAGTTTGTAAAAATTTGTATACACAGCTTAATTAGAAACTTAAATCTTATCCAGATTTATTAAATCAAACAAGTGAAACCAAGATTTACAAGTGTGTAATTTTTATTGTATGCTATTTATCCCATAAAAAAAAGAGGACAAATCCACTTAAATTATCTGTTTAAAATTCCCAAGGATTTTTTCCTTGAAGCATTTGAGCATTAAATTCGTTCTTACCTGGTATTTGGGAAATTGAATGTTTCTATTTTACATAATGCATGTGAAAGGAGTCACATGTCCCCTAGTGGGGTAAGAGGCAAGTGCATTATGCATACGTCTGTTTCACTGATCGATTTTTATATAGTGACAAGTAGGTGATCAGCCTTCTGTGTCCTGCAAGACCGATATATTTATTTTGTCTCCACCGGGAATCGAACCCAGGATCTCTCGGTTTTACGCCAATGATAGTACAAAGGAGGTGCTTGAATACATGTGAACCTTTTACTAATTTTCTGTGTTTCGTAGGCACGCAACCGCGGCAACTACTATGTTCCCGGAGAGGCTAAACTCGCATTCGTCATCCGTATCCGTGGTATCAACCAGGTTTCGCCCAAGGTATGTATCATATACGTATATGTTATATATCATATATTATGTTCTCATAAAAATCTTTTAAAAAGATTTCTAACATATCATCCAATTATTTAAAACTTGCTCCAAAGAACAGAGATTTTGTGTTAAGTTTTCAAACTGCTTATACCTATAATATAACCTTGTAACAAAAAATTAAAGGCTAGAACTAGTGATTCTAATCAACAATTGAACAGTTTTAATAGGGCTTGTAGATCGAATTGAAAAAAATATGCCAGTTTATTTTGATTTGCTCAATATTGTTTTTACATTTAGACGTAATTTTAAATCTTTGTGATAAACATAAAAACGAAAAGTATGTTTATATTAATTTTGAATATTCTAATATTTTAGTGACAATGTGAATTAATTTTTTTTACATTTAAATTGTAGTAAATTTAAGTTAAATGTACCTATTTCCATGTCTACAAAAATAAATACTTAAGTTTCAATCTGCTAATCACTTACCATCAGGTACGCAAAGTCCTGCAGCTGTTCAGACTGCGTCAGATCAACAACGGTGTGTTTGTCAAACTGAACAAGGCCACCGTCAACATGCTCAGGATCGCGGAGCCCTACATCACGTGGGGTTACCCCAACTTGAAGAGTGTGCGCGAGGTGAGACTTTGATATTTGTGTTAATCTTAATATATATAAATCTCGTCTCACAATGTTTGTCCTCAATGGACTCCGATTATAATAAAATTCGCACACCATGTGCAGTTCGATCCAACTTGAGAGGTAGAATAGGTTTTATCCCGGAAATCCCACGGGAAAGGGAACTATGCGGGGTTTTCTCTGAAAACGCGGGCGAAGCCGCGGGCGGAAAGCTAGTGTAATAAAAATAATAAATATTAAAGTATGTGTTCTGAAGATTCAAAAGTGCTTTGAAAAAATGTCTAGTTTGAATAAATGAACTTTTGCAATAAATTTTAACACAACCAGAGTTAAAAGTAAAGTGATTTATTTTTGATCAATAATTATGGAACATTTTGTAAAATTAATAAATTTTTGGTCAGTGATTCTAATCAAAAATTTCAAATCATATTCTTAAAATACATATTGTATTATGTACATATAGAATTAGAAAATGACTTAAAAGAGAGTTTTCTGTTAATTTTGTTTAATTCTAGTCTCTCTTTGATTACAAAACATAAAAAGTGTTTTTTTTTTCTTATTCTCCTAATAAACAAACAAAACTTGCAGTTGATCTACAAGCGCGGTTTCGCCAAAGTGAAGGGCCAGCGAGTGGCCATCACGTCCAACAAGATTGTTGAGGCCAAGCTCGGCAAGAGCAACATCATCTGTGTTGAGGATCTCATCCATGAGATCTTCACTGTCGGTGATAAGTTCAAGGTGAGATGGTTTTTTTAATCATTTAAAAATTTAAAGTAATGTAATAAAAGTGAAAAGTTTTTTGGTGATTGTGCAAAAATTTGCTACTTTTCTCAATTTAAATTGACAATGATAAGTTAAATAATCATATAATAAGTGTGCTGAAAATTTTTCTTTTAGATAATTATTATTGTATCTTTTGTTATATAAAGCCAGGGGTTCTTTTGTTGCAATAATTGTTTACTCTTATTCAAACGAAGCATCCCAATAATTAAATAAATTTCATTACAAATGATTTTTGAACACAAATGACAAATGAGTTTTGCAAACACTGACCCAAGATAGAAAATATCCTGACTCCTAAATAGCATAGCTTTTTGTTGGTGAAATTGATTTTTATATTCCGCTTAGCACTTGAAGATTATCCCCTACCAAATTACAAAGTTTATTGTATATTCTCTTTATAATATTGAAATCTAATATTCTATATATTATTTAATTTCAGTACGCCAGCAACTTCCTGTGGCCCTTCAAGCTAAACAACCCGACGGGAGGCTGGCGCAAAAAGACCATCCATTATGTGGACGGAGGTGACTTTGGTAACCGCGAGGACAAGATCAACGAGTTGTTGAGGAGGATGGTTTAAATATATATAGATATACATTTACTGGCTGTTTTATTTTTATAACTCCTTAGTTATTAGGACACGTCATACTCCTTGATAAATTAGTATATTTAGCAACTTAACTGTCCCCATACAATACAAAATAACACTAGCCCACGTCCATCAGTTTTTTTTTCTATTAGGGTAAAAAACATTCACATTGTGTTAATAAATTATATTTTATGAAAATAGTTATTGTTTTTATGTATTTTATTCAATTTATATTTAAGCCTCATATATGAGCATGAGCGTGGGATAAAAGTTTTTTTTTTCCAAGTTCAATGAGTCATATGTGTACCTACACATCAAGTATAGACAATAAAACTTGATTGATGACCCGACGAACCGAATTTGATGAACCCGACGTTATAATAGACTATAATGAAGCAAAATGTATAGATATTTCGGACCAACTAGCATCCTTTCACTCTCCTTTACGCAAAAGCCTAACTTGGTACAAAAAAATCACTGTTGATATTTTATTTCAAGTTGCTGTAATAAATGCTAGGTGCATTTACAATGATTTGGCATCAGGATGTCCTAAATTGTCTGTTTTGCAAGTACAAGAACATTTAGTTCGACATTTTCTAGGGCTAGCAGCAAGAACTACAGAAAATAACGTGCCTCAGACTTTCGCTTTCTCTGACTCCCAGATCTCCAGTTTCTAGCTCATCTCCTGGCCATAGTGTTCAAGAAATTCCGCGTAATACAACAAACAATAAGTTAGTTCGAAAGAGATGTACCGGTTGCTATAAAAATTAAAAATTCAAGTGCAGTTGGCTCGAAAAGCTAAACAAGTGCACACAGAGTGCAAAACATGTAAAAAAGCATTTTGTTTATATTGCTACAACGAAAAACATAATATTATGTGTTGATTGGTTCTCCTAATAATACTTACAAACATACTTTTCATAATAAAACGTTTTCCTTTTCACTGTATTTTTTGTTTTATTTCGAACAAATAGGATACACACACCTACCTACCACAGATAATGCATAAAACTTTTGCGAAAATTTATTTCAATTTCTTGAAGGTTAGGGTTTTTGCCACACGTTCACGTAATTATATTTAGTATATCACTCCACGTTCATAACAAAAATATACCGCAAAGATTCTTGAAAAAAGGAGTCACCTGTGACTCACGAACTTATTCCAAAAGTTCGCCATGAGTCATATGTGACTCATTGGACAGTTAAGTTGTTAGCATATATAATTGCTCAATTCGAACCAATAGTTCCTGATTTGCACATCTTTATAGTTCTTGAATGTGCACACAAAAGCACGAAAAAAAGGGTGTAAAGATGTGTAAAGATGTTGTGCTTCAATAGATAATACAAGCGTTATTTCGTACAAACAAAAAAAGATCCCATCTTTAAGTTAAACTATCAGCTAATGCCGTTTCGCGTCAAACAAGGATACATTTAAACCATTAGCCGAAAATAATTAGCAACTTAACCGGCTAAATTCAATCTCGCTTCCAATTCAGTTTATGAGTCGTTTTCAAAATAATTGTACATTACTAAAAAATGTTTGTCCCCCTAAAAAATCTTCGAAAAAAATATGGTTACGACTGAAATAAATCATTGTTAACGTTTTACAGACTAAACTTAAGCATACTGCATATCATTTCTGATAAAAAGCAATGAATTGCGATTCAAATTCTTACATAAATTTAATGTGAAAATAAAGTAACAAAAAAAGCTCCATACATTTTTTTATTGTCCCCTATGTGGACGACAATGAAAACCAATATTTATATCAGAATTTTTGTATGAAACTTCCTATTTTTTTGTATCATAATTAAAAAGCAATGTTTGAAGTGTATATCTGATAGATTAAACTATTTAAATTACCTTAAATAAACGAAGAATTACATATTATAAAAATGTCCCTATCAATCGTTACAATTTCGTGACACTGATTTATTGACATAATTAACCAACTTCTTGTATCACAAAGAAGAGGAATCTAACTCTAATCATTGGCAATACTGGTCATGTCACGAAAAGTAAGGTCACATTAACGCGCCGCCATTTTGTTCGTCGTCCAGACATGGAAGAAGTCCAGTAGTGTGCTGTGCAAAAAATTTAGTTACAATTTCCTAACGACGTATTCTCAACAAAAGTAAGTACATTTTGAAGAATTCACCTACCGCAATTGTAATATACTTAAATTATGACTAGAGTAATAGATTACACTTTCAATCTAATGGTAAATGTGATTATGTTTTGTGTAAAAGTATTTCTTAGGTTATTTTTTACATGTTACTGACGAACAATTTCTTGACATTTACTGACGTCAGTAAATTGTAGACGGTAAAGCTGTGGTCTCATGTGTAAAGTATGAAAATAAGATATTAAAATGTGTGTTAAATTAATGTAACGAATAAAAATAAAGGAGAAAAACAATAAATCTCTCAAGATTATTTTTTTGTAACTACAGGCCATACTTTTTTAAACCATGATGTAGGGTTAGTAAAGTCGGGCTTAGGGACTTGACTTTTCCTGGGATCTGATAACTTTTTTATAGTGAAAGCGGATCAGTGAGTCTTGGCCTCCAATTTTACAAGTGGTTTCTGATGGGATAACGCTTGCCTTATTGCATTTAGTGTTGATCGCTTTTCCACCCACACGAGTGATGCTTACTTTTGTTTTTATTTTTATTCAAAATACATATATCCAACAGCTTTTTTTAGTTTCAGAATGCCGCTAACCGGTGCCGAACGGCAAAAAAATACATTGAACTAAAAAAGCAAAACCCTGAAAAATATGAAAAGAAAAGGAAAAAACACCTCGAGAAAGTGAAACAAAGACAAAGAAAAATATCAGATCTTAATGACAGTGAAAAAGAAGCTCGAAGACAAAAATGGAAAAAAGCTAATGATAGAAGAAAAGAAAAGGAAAAGCAAACAGAGAATTATAAAAATTGATTGTTTGTTGATTATTTTGTAACTAAAAATATATTTTTTTTTAACTAGTGACTTCTTACTTTTTTATATGTAATATTACCTTATTCTGAATACAGCCTTACTTTTACAACTTCCTGACATTTCCTAACGAAACAGTTTACTGACAATTTCGTGACGTACAAATATTTTGAAAATGACCCTTATGTATTCTAAAAAATAAATAAATACCTACTACCTAGTAAAAGGGTAAAATGCAAGGCAAGTGATGTATTGTGGTGCAGCTAGTATCCATCTTGTATCTTATTTTGAAAATTGAAATACAATCATTTTTTAATTATTCAACTAGACTGCTTTAAAATCGTCAAAATGCAGAAAAATAATAGGTAACCATGGGTCGGAAAGCAGTTTCTACAGAGAATGCATTACTTATGCACGTCGCAATATAGAAATTTAATGATGACTTTTGTCTGGGGTTAGGAGACAAGATAAATACCTACATATCACATAGGCCATTTTTTACCGCAGAAAAACATCTTATTCCGATACAACTATCTATTGAATGAAGATTGAATCACTCTGAAATTTATAAATTCCGAAAGATAGAGGCTCTAGGTATAGAAAAGATGCATTGTATGACGATTACTGTTTATTTCAAGCAAAGTCGCTGGCGGAAAGCTAATATTCTATATATTATATGAAAATAAAACCCGTTTCGCGTTGTCACGGCATCACGTGTGAACAGCTGAACCGATTTCGATAATTCTTTTTTTATTGTATTAGTTGAAGTACGAGGATGCTTCTTATGTAGAGAAAACGTAAATATGTCCAAGGGGGAGATCGGGGCGGACCGCTAGTGTTATATAAATATTGTATGAATGTATGACCTACTTACATCAAGTAAATCTAAACTTATTCAATAGCGCCCCGCGGTTTTTACCAGCAAATAAAATATTAATCTAGGATAAAAAATATATTACTCCAGCAACACACGTCACACACAACAGCTGTCTGTCAGTGAACGTTCCGTTAAAATCGGTCCAGCCGTTCCTGAGAGTAGCCGGAACAAACAGACCGACTACATACATCCTTAGGCGTTTAGTAAAAATCGGTTATTTCAATATTAAAAACAGACACACCAATCTTATTATTGGTATAGAATACCTATAGATAAACCATATTTGTATTTTATAGGATAGGCAAGAGTTAAATAAAACACATAAGAAATTGGTAAATTTGCTATAATATTTCTTTGAAAAGTATGATGTAAATCGAAAAATTCTTCAGCAGCGTTTCCTTTGACTAGACAATCCTTAACAGCTCTTTGCAGTGTCTGAAAAAAAATACAAATTATTTAGAACCTAAGATTTACATTCTTTCAGAAAAATAAGACAAGTGTGAATAAAAATTAATTCGTTATAGATTTGTTTAAGAATATTACAGTCAGTTGAAGAACAGTCCTAAATATTCGTATTATTTTACGCGAGCATAAAGCTGTTACGGTCTAACTGATGCGTCAATACTTCGAATGACAAAAAACTGGAAATATTTTGTTCAATATTTGTAATATTATGGGAGATATAACACAATCACTTTAATAGCAGTAAAAAAAAGCAACAATAAATGAATAAACCAACCTCAACTACTGAGTATAATGACCAGTTCACAACCATCTTTTGTGGTGATCCCAAAAAACCATTCCCGACCAAGTTTGCCATAAAATTACGAATATCAAGCGCTACTTTCGCATTTGTACTCGTTACTTTTAATACAGGTCGAGAAAAACCATCATTTAATATTTCTATGTCAGCTTTTTCGTTGTTTACATAAAATTGGAGGGTACTTTGAGATTTCAAAAAATCTTCGTTTGATATGAGTTCTTTTATGTATTCACATTTTCTTTTATCAAAAATATTTCCTATATTATATTCTTTAAATATCTGCTTGTAATCATTTGGTAATTTGACATAAAACACCCACTCATTCATATTAATTTTTATAGGATTTTTTAAAATACTAAATATAGTACCAAATTGATTATTGACTGTTTTTAAAATCAAGTCTTCTAGCTCACTCCCATTGTCCTTCAAATAAATATGTTTTGGAATTTTTCTAGTTTTTATAAAATATTCAGAAGTTAGTGGAATATATTTTTCATGCAAACATGTCCATAAGTTTTGTTTTTCATCTAAAACACCTGGTATTCTTGTAACAAGTTGCAAGTTAATAAAAAAATTTTTCCTCAAGTCCAAATATTTAGTTTTCAATGTTACTACAATATCTATTTTTTTAAGTTCTTCCAGAATCTTCACTGTAGTTGTTTTTAAAATATTTTCATTTGTTAATAATGTAATATGTATCCTGAGATCGCCAAATAAATTTGAGAGGATTTCTTTGAAGTTTTGTTGTAGGTGTGAAGTTGTAATATTTATCAAGAAGTTGTAAGAGTCTTTATAAAATATATCTTTAGGGTCATCGATAAATATTAAAACATTGTCGGAGTTTAAAATATCTTCATAATCATCAAAAACAGTAACATCATAGTGGATAATAGTATCCATCAGATCTTGTTTATTTGACAATGCTAGAGTAGTTATATGATTCTTTTCTTCATTAATTTCCTTAAAAAGTTCTTGCATTTTATTAACTTCATGAACTATCCTTTCTAAATAGTGTGTATTGTTTAATAAAAGTTCTGCCGAACAATATTCTTCATTGGTTATAGGTTTTAAATATGTAGATTCATCATCAATTGAAAATATATAAATAAAGTTTGTATAAGTAGTGCAAACTATTTGGTCATTGCATTTAACAAAATCCTTAACTTGTTTTACAAATAATTGTTTAAAAGAAATACTGTTTTCATATACATTATCCGCTTTCCACATAGAAGAACCATCGGAATATAAGATACAATCGTTTATTTCAAGAAATTTATCTATACAACTGTTCATATGTACAACATTATGTGATTTTTCTGTATTTAAGTTTAATTTAATAAATGTACCAGATGAAAGAGCAATTAATACTTGAGGATGGTTCCGATTCAAAATTTTTACATCACTTATTTCAGTTGGACATACAAAGAGTTTGATTAAAGTGATTTCATTATTATTGTGGTAAGTAATTAAGCAACCAAACATTGTTCTTTTGTCAAAAGAAATTATTATTAAATAGTGGTCCTTCCAAACACTATCTTGGCATTTAAAAATTTCCTTTAAAGTATCAAATTCTTGTAGAGACAGCGCATGTAGGTAAAGCAGACATTTTGTGCTATCTAATGTATTTTGTACAGAAATCTCTTGTTTTCTAGTTAGTTGAAAGTCTACATTCATTTTATATGAACATATGTAATAAATTCCATTTTCTTGTTTGATACAAATCACATCACTGCCAATGTTTTTCATTGTTATTATGTTTTGGTCTCTCGGAGAAAAGGAACTTTTAAGTCTTTTTGTAGCAGAATGTTTAAATTTTAAAGATATTAAATGCACATTCCCACTGTGATCTAAGCAAAGAAGGTAGTTATCTATAAGCAAAGATTCTCTGATTTGAAACTCGGGAATTATTATCTTGGCTGCATCTTCGAAATTAAAGTGTTCGTGGATAAATATTTGGTATTTGTTCCATAAACATAACATAGAATTGGATGCATTGTAAATTATATTCAAGCTACCGGTCAATTTGTGTCGATATTTAAAACACTTTTTGTTCACTTCTTCATCATCACTTATATCAATCATTATCACTTAATTGTAAGTACAAAATGTAGATGATTATCGCAAAAAAAAATAAATACTTTGAAACTAAAAGAAAGACAACAAAATAGCCGCGGCTTTTTTTCAAATTTGGAAATGTCATTTTTCTCAGATGTCAATGACATTTCGATTTGACAGATTTGCTTATAATTGCCATTTCATAGCATGTCGTATGCAACCAGCAGAATCAGCCGTTTAATTAAAAGCCTAACTTCTTATTCACCGCCCGCTTTCCATCGTATTTAATTGATTAAGGAACAATACTTTCTTTTAGTCTTTGAAATAGAAGAGGAAATAACCGACGATTTTATTCTACTATAATATTATGTAAAAGAATGAAAGGTTCTTGGGGGTTAGACAAAACCATCGTATACTGTTTTATTATAGTTCAATAGGTTTAGCCAGCCCTTTCGATGGAAGCTTCCAATCAACTTATTCTTTCTATCATTTAATATTTTCGTATTCCATCCATTTCACACAAATTAAAAAAAAAAATTAACGATAGATGTGTTGCAGGGAAATGTCGAATTCAGAGATCTCAAAAATAACGGCAAATGTCGAATAATTGTTTATTTTACTTTTGAGTTTTTAGTAAAATGGTTCGTGGTTTATTATAGTTAGTTGTGTTTGGCTACAAAATCAAACAAGCGTTTCATACTTTTCTTTTATTTAAATCTGTTTTTTCATAACATACATATTTACATAAAACAGTTTTACAATAACTTAGAAGATATGAATACAAAAATAAACGTTAAATTAACATTACATTTCTTTAAATTCTTGGCACACGATTTCTGTTACAATACTGTTATGTTTATAACGATTGTTAGACATTAGCTAAATTTTCACATATGTAGTTCCATGTCACAATAAACCGGCTACTCACGTACCTGCAGCAGGGGCAATATTGGAATTGCAACCTAAATTGGCTCCTTAAATGTGATGTGAATAGGCAAGCATGTGTGTATTCCAATATTGCCCCTGTTGCAGGTACGCGAGTAGCCAACTTTATGAACTTTTTTTGTCATTTACGAAAAGATTATGTGACCGCATATATGGACTGGCACTTATTACTTCAAGTCAAAATTACAAGCTGTTTTATTGAATATTAAAAATATAAACTAAGAAAAAATCACAAGTATACATATTATTTATTCACCTTCCATACAACGCCTGAATATTTTATTAAGTCCACACAGAAGGGTAAAGTGACGTAAAGCAATACTAACTCCCATGCAAGAAAGAGACAGAGCTATATATGATGTCAAGCGCCATCACTTTCTTACACTGGAATTAGTGCTGCTTTAAGACATTACGGTAAGTCCTCAGATTTGGTAAAACAACTTTTTTTTGCTGTGTGTGGACCCAACATTAAATCATAAGTTTGACCAAGGACATAGCAAGAGTCTAAGTAATATACTGAGGTAGGAAGTGCAATCAAAGTTATTTCAAAGGTAATACTTTGAATTAATTAAATGGAGTGCAAAAACAAATTTTACCTTAATATTTTAAGTTAAAATTGTGAAATGTCTTTAATTATTATAATAAATACATAATAAACACTTATCAATTGAAAATCTATTTAGACTCGAATTAAAAACTAATTGGCACACGTTCACAAAGAATCTAGCAAAACTATGTCTAATTACAAATTATTAACTAAGGAGGTTCGACTTTAAATTATAACTGACTGAAAAAAATCTTATATTGTATTAATTTTTCATCTTACTTCAATTATTTACATTTACCTTGATATGTGTGTCTTATTGCGCGGGCTCATTGTTATTAAAAATACTATTTCTTTGAAGAGAATACAAAACGGGCAATATCATAAACGCTTAAATTTATAACTAATTTATTTTATCTATATTTACAAAATTCTCACAATCTTGAGTATTTATATAATTGCACTTTATTTGTAAGTATGCGGTTTTGCTATAAACGCAAGTTTTAAATGTTATAAATGCATGTTACTCCGACTATACCTAAAAAAATCAGAATTTAAGTAACAAAACCTCGAGAAAAGATGTTTTAAGTACTTACAGAATTTATAAAATACTTATACATGAGCAAAAGTTTTAGCTGTAAGTTTATAAAATAAAACATTGTAGAATTTGTACGCAAGAAGTCGGATAACAAACCAAATTCATATTTATACAAATCGTGTGTTAAAAAAAAAAACAACTTGCAAGGGCAGTGACAATTTTTTCGTTCCATAGACTATGAATAATAGACCACGGAAGGTGTAAGAACAACGTAGTTCATAGAACTTCCGTAACTTTGACATTTACTTTGACAAATAAAATGTTGCCAGTTAAATAAATTGTTCAAGTCGTTGTTTGGATTCTCTGCTACTTCTTGATGTCGGGGTCCATTTTTGTCTTGTCTAACGATGAAGACACCATTCCGCTTTGTGGGTACAATTTGTCTAAATGCTTCAGGGATTCGTTTAAAAAGTTCTGTAACAAGAAAATTATTGTTATAAGCAATACAATAATAAAATTAACTCAAATATTATCCAAATGCAACTACTGGACATCGAAATATCACAATTTGGACTCGACGATCGACTTAGCCAATATAACTACATAGTATAAAACAAAGTCGCTTTCTCTGTCCCTATGTCCCTTTGTATGCTTCAATATTTAAAACTACACAACGGATTTTGAAGTGAAAACTTCTTTAGCGGCGTTGAGCACTTTTTCTGTAATGGATGTAAAATCTTAAACTCGCCTCAGGACACGTGACCTGATCGAAAAAGCGTAAGACGGATACCATTCCAAAATATCAAACATGCTCAACGTTAATAATCAAGTTTTCACTTCTGCCGGCACTCCCGGAGTGCAACCCGTCTTTTTTTTATAGATAGAGTGATTCGAGAGGAAGATTTTAGTATATAATTTATTATGTTTCAGACAAAGCGGGCGAAGCCGCGGGAGGAAAGCTAGTTGTGTTATAAAAATCGAATTAAATCTTTTCACATTGATTTGACCTAAATTGTATCTACACTAATATTATAAAGAGGAAAACTTGGTTTGTTTGTTTGATTGTAATGAATAGGCTCATAAACTACTGGACCGATTCTAAAAATTATTTCACCATTCGAAAGCTACATTATCCACCAGTAATATAGGTTATATAGTATCACGCTAAGACCAACAGGAGCGGAGCCACGCGGGTGAAACCGCGCGGCACAGCTAGTTTATTATATACATACCTGTATAGCAGTAAGCGCGGCGACAATAGCGGGCCCGCCGAAGCCGTGCGAGATGAGCGAGAAGTGCGTGAGGTGGCGCTGTATGGCCGGCTCCAGCAGGTGCGGCGGCCGCGTGTTGCACAGCGGCGAGCGGTCCTGGTTCAGCAGGTCCATCACTTCTTTCACCACCTGGTGACAAACGAATTATTTGATGCATTTTTGACGTGACAACATCTTATTATTCGATAGCGCCGGCTGCACGCACGATAAAACATGACTCATGCGGCGTTACCTCGCTCTGAGCCGTTCCAAGTAAGGCTTAAAGTGCAAGCGAGAGCGCGGAACGAGCGACAAAGAAGCACAATCGGACGTTGTCACGTTCAACTATCGTCAGTAAACCGACTTTACAGACAACCAATTTTTTTTTAAGTGAAAACTTCTTTAGCGGCGTTGAGCACTTTTTCTATAATGGGTATAAAATCTTAAACTCGCGTCAGGACACGTGACCTGATCGAAAAAGCGTAAGACGGATGGATATCAAACATGCTCAACGTTAATAATCAAGTTTTCACTTCTGCCGGCACTCCCAGAGTGCAACCCGTCTTTTTTTTACTTTAAGCGGTCACTAAAAGCGGTCGACGTAACATAGAGCTGAGTTTAGTCTGTAGTCCACTTTTGCAGCGTAACTCTGACATAAACCAAGGCGCTTTCATATGTGTGCATTTTACTCTTTTAAAAAAGTGAGACTGACTGGTTGGGAATTTTAGTTACAAAAAAAAATGGCACTCGGGGACTGCCGCGGTAAAGCTATTGCATAGCATGCCTTCAAGCCACACCTCCGAGCCCGTCGGAGTGGGGAGCGTGAGGTTTTTTCGTTACGGAATTTCTCGATTCGGTCCCCGCGCTCAAGGCCCGCGATAGAAGCTATGCAATAGCTTAAAAACGACAGAAAACATTTGAACTGGCCGGTTAGATTAACCTTTTTATTATACAAAAAAAAAAACAAAGATTAAGAAACAGAACTGGCTGGTAAGAATTTTTTTTTATTAGTACTGGCTGGTAAGAATTCGTTTTTTTCTTTTCTCATTCCCCGCTCACCTGTTTAGTAGCCTGCAGCAGGTCGCGGCGGCGTCGCGCGTCGTGCTCCGCGTACTGCCGCGCGAGGTACTCCGCCAGCGCGCGCGCCGGGAACTCCGTCTCGCACACGTAGCCGAAGTCGCGCGCTAGGTGCACTGCTTCAGCTGGGGAAATAAAGGAAAATGGTTTAGATGTTTTGAGGAATAAGCACAGTATAACAATATTATTTATAAGTTAGTAGTTTACATTGAGATATACATATGGAGACGACACCGCCTACATCACTTATGTTCCGCTCAACCTGTGCGCTCAACATACGCCATATGGCATCTGCACGCTAATTTTTTATTTGTTTTAAAGTAAACGCATCAAATATGTTTTCGTGTGTGTAACGATATTGCACAAATAATACAAATAATACGGAAAAGTGCAAAGGAATAACTTTCATCGGTAAGTACCTAACTAGATAATAATTTTTAAAACTTAGTTAGAGCAAAAAAATGGCGCACAGATTTTGTTCGTGGTGTCTCCTCCATACGTAGTACATATTACATAATATTATCTCAATGGTAGTTTATCAAAAATTACGTAACCGAA
This sequence comes from Colias eurytheme, assembly GCF_061535395.1. Lineage (NCBI taxonomy): Eukaryota > Metazoa > Arthropoda > Insecta > Lepidoptera > Pieridae > Colias > Colias eurytheme. The sequence goes on from NC_143004.1 coordinate 3,635,235, forward strand.
GTCGCGTTAGGTGCACTGCTTCGGCTGAGAGGAAATGATGGAAAATTGTTGATTATTACGCATGTTTTGGGGACTAAGCACATTTGACATTGCACACTTATTATCATACTATGTTTACCAAAGGAATAAGCCCAGTGTACAGTAGTTATATTGATTATCAAAAACGATTTTAAATGCGTGCCCATTGACCACCGAGCGGCCCGATCGGGCCGCGACACAATAGATTTTCTATTGTGTCTGTGATTCCGGGGACTGAGGGAATTAACAGAAAAACACATGAATGTGGAGAAGGGAAAAAAATCTAGGTAGTTGAGATCACGCGCTAGTAACAGTGCAGTGGCATTTTTATAAGCAGCAGTTTTAAAGAAAACGTTATCTCTATATTCTATTCAAACTAATTTAAAAGAGATATGGGCAATAAAAACAATACTTTAATTAATGAATACTTAATATAATAGTATTCAACTTACCTTCTACAAGTGAAGTGAGTAATGTGACATTCGCGGCTTTCCGTCTCCCCGCTGGAAGGTTCAAACCAATTTTTTCTAATTTCTCTCTTAATAAACGGCCACCATTTTTGCTTTTTGCCCTGAAATAAATTGTTACATTAAATTATTAACGGCATTGGGGCGTTAGAATTATATTTAAAAAATAGCTGGTCCGCATCGTCAGCGTCATTCGCATTTCGCGTTGTAAAAAGGCATACAATTCAAACGTGATCAGGTGTTTCCGTGTGAAAGACTAACAAACATACATCCATACATATTCTCACAAAATGTTGTTTGTACTACAGAATAGAAATAAGAATGTCAAAGTGTTTTAGCGGGAAAATCATTCCGCTCCTAATAATTATTATTTTGACAAATATGATTAATGAACTTGAACATCATCGATATATTTATGTGTAAAGTTGTTTTTAAAATGCAAATGTTTATAAATTAATGACGATGATTTTATAGTTACTACAGATATAATATTTTCTATTAATCGGAGCTAATATCATTTTATTATACATATTGAAGAACCATCCATCATAACTTTATTACGTCAATGAAATCAATATTTTTTTAAATGTAGATTTATATTTTTTACGACAGAGCACACGAAATTATTGACGTATAGAGCAGCTACCGCCCACAAGATTGAACCACAGATAACCTATCTATTACCGCCAAAATGATTGACGTGTAGAAAGCGCTCTAAACGTTGCCCTTTAAATAAATACCCTAAGTACACGCAGTAAAGTGTAAATTAGATTAATGATGTTTTCTTTTTAAATTTATGTAATGTTGCCAGTACGTAACACGCTACTGAATTAATGAAAAAAAGTTGGGCTCATTAATAAAATTGTTTTTGGTTGGCCTTATCAAGGTATCTAGGAATGTGTGCTTGTTATTTTGATTGAATATTAAAACTTTAGGTTTGGTATGATTGATTGTGGAATTAACTAAACTTTAAAATTTCTTATTGTTGTTTTATAAGTAATATTGCATCAGATGTTTGATATAGGTACATCCGATATAACCAAATGAAAGATATTTAAAGTAATGGACACACCCAAAATTTTTGATATTTTAAATGTTACCTATATGAAATTTATGTGTCGTAACTTGTAAGAATAATAGTTGCTTCATAAAAAATAACGTTCAGAATACTGCATATAATTTGTCTCAAACACATTTCTCATATCTTATTTATATGCAAATTATATTTGAATACTTCAAAATCGACAGGCCGATGCGTAATCTGATATTAATTGAAATAAAAATTGAGTTTTACTACGTAATTGTTAACTATCGACCCAGTAAAATAATTGCTACCTACTAGATAATGAAAACTATGTATGTGCTATTATTTCAAATCGCTTACAATTTTGATTAAAACAAGCTATGATTATAACCGTTATATTTCAGTGTACACTTTTTAAACGTTGTTCAATCAACGCGTTAATGTTGCCAGTATATAAATTAACTATGACTAAAAGTGTCGTTCAATTTTAAATTGGCCCTATTTATGTGTAAATTATTTTTTCAGTTTCTATTTTTTAGGAAATTATCGGACTTGTAAATTTATCTACGTGGTAAAGTTTATTTGCTTCAAATATAGTATTAAATTATCCCACTTACAACGTATTTAGCTCGCAATACTAATCTGCTGTCTAATCATTACTGCCATTAATTTGAACAAGTTTAATTTTCCATTAGTAATTACATTGAGATCCAATTGGATACATTTACACTTTAGTACGTAATTATAAAATTTGTTCGTTCAGCGCGTGCTGCTTTTTATCGTCCGATCGCTAATATACCGCCAAACTGTCTGGTCATGATAGGGTTGCCAAAACAGTATGAACATTGTTATTTCAAAATTTGATTGGTTTAAAACCAAGAAGACTTTATATGTATGAATTTTTTTCTTTATATGTATTTATAACCATGAATCTTCGTGGTTACTAAAGTTTTTAGCGGTTTAATTTTATTTAAGAACAACTTGAAAAGTGCTTCCAAATTGAAATTTATTAAATTCGTATAAAATACAATTCGGCGAATGGGAATAAAACGACTTGCTTTACAGATAAGGATCAATATGCAATAAACATAATATTACCTACTTATAGATTTTGGGATGAAGGGTATCAATATCATCTATTTCAGTGCTGATAGATAAGACTTAGTATTTTTTAGGACAGCAAGATGATCATCTTGATAAATGTGATGTTATTATTTTAATACATGGATGGTGGCAACCCTAAGCAATATTTAAGATATCCAATTATTCCTGAAAAGGCACACGTAATGAATGTATGAAGTCATTTTAAACGTATACGATTGGTCGAATTTGCCGAAAATTGGTGTTATTTTGTTTATTTTTTTGTTATCAAATGGAATCGAATTAATTTGGTTAATTTACGTACAATTTATGTTAAGGAGATAATATATTATACATGAAACTTTTTAGTCTCGGCATCGCAAATCAAAATTCTTTGTTTTAAATGTATTGACTACAATGTAAAGAAAATGTAGAATTTCCAGGTAGATATTTAATCATTACGTAAAAGAAGTCGGGTGCTCCAATTAGTTTATAATATCATCATTATAACTTTAAAGGATCTTTACCGCCACCTTAATAGCCTCAATTCTATAAAACCAACGTTTCTAACTTTATTTTTAATTGTATTATTTTAACACTCAAACATTTTTTGAATATTGTAACTTGTAAGTACTTAAAAATGTATTTGCAAAAAGATGGTGTACATTATGTATTTGAGAAAAAAAAAGTTAGATATCGTTCTATTCAATTTATCAGAATAATATAAGTAGTTTCTTCACTAGATGCACATATTCATAGAATTAATTTTTCATACATGCATATTTGACTTAGAAATTCGGCCATCGACAAAAGAGAGATTCAAGCACAGATCTAACGAGACAGGCAGTTATTTGATTCGAATTTAGAATCAATGTAAAACTAAATCGAATGAATCGACATATCGCTGGCTAATAGGCATCAAATATCGATATAAAGCATCGAGTACACAGATGTCCGATTAAAGAGATTATCAATCAATATACGGATATTTGATTTCGATAATTATGATGAAAAAGATACCGTTCGTTCTTGCATTGTACCAGTTTTATTATTGTTTTGTATGGAGCTTTCATGTTTCATCTGTCTTAATCTCTTTTATGCTATTTCTTTTGGATTAAATTGAGGCTCTTTCAAGTGTAAAGTATGATGAATTCTATATTATTGACGTTCCGAAATCTCAATAACTTTGTTCGTTAGGTAATATTTTACTTTTAAATGTTGGCTTCGTTCAATAATCGTAATTGTATCAACGTTTCTTATTTATCAACTAAAACTTTTACTGGCTCGTGCTCGTAAAAAATGTGTATAGTATGTTATTTGCCTGTACATAAGACCACAGACAACAAATATCTGACCGCTAACTGGCGTTCGAAATTAAACGATGTCTAGCCGCAAACTGTAGCAGTGTTGCAAGCGCAAAAAATTGCGTGATGTAAATAACCCGGTAGTGCGGTGTGGGGTTGAATCATTGTGTAGTCTGTGGATATAACTGTACATGCTTATTTGTGGTGTAGACGGTGCAGTATATTTTCTTTATGGTATATTTGATTAGATTATATCGATTATAGGAAGCTAGATTCTTTAGGTTACTGCAAATATGCTGCAGGTATATTGTTCAAATTGTATACTATTCAAATCATTGTAAAATAAGTCATTGTAATAACAGATAGACAATGTTATTTACTTATCGGAAGCATTCGACCATTTTGTTTATTTCTTATGAACTATGGCACACCGGAAAGCAACAGTAGGCTAACTTACACTTATTTCCCTTTTCAATACTCATACAACATTCATTCAATAAACACACATACATATACATCTTCACAAGCTTACACGTTTATAATATTAGCAAGATAAGAAGTAAGATATATTACCTTCTCAAAACCCCTCCCAGTAGGGACGCATTCAGACACTCCGGCGGTGACAGCCTCCGCTGCACCTCCGCGACTGTCACCTTGTATTTACTGGTCGAGGAGAGGAGGGACAGCCTCCCGGGCACTGAGCAGAACACGTCGTTTGGTGCACATGAACCGGAGGAGAGGCCGTCTCTGCCTTTCATAGCTGGTGGGAAGAGAAGTATTTTAGTATCGTGTATGTCTTCTCTTTATAAATGGGTCAACCGAATAGATGGACTTCGCCAATGTTCAGTAGAGTTATTACTCATTTGAAATCGTTTGACAGTGTTTGGTTTTATAGAAATGAAAGAAAATCTATAGAATTCTGCACTGGAAGACGACGGCAACATGTAATCTCGATGTAAAGCGTTCGAAACCTCAAGATAAAATATAGTAATATTATAAAGAATGTATATCGTCTCTAAATTCCAAAAATTTTACTGATTGCGTACCTATTTCTTTATTCGTCCATATAATACAAAACGAAAAGAGAGCTAAACATAATTTTACATGCACTGTAGGGGGCTTAGCACCTCACTTGCATGATTTTCATCACTACATAGTATAAAACAAAGTCGCTTTCCCTGTCCCTATGTCCCTTTGTACGCTTAAATCTTTGAAACTACGTGACTAGTGATTCAAGAGGAAGGTTTATATGTATAATAAGATCCATTAAGTAGTGGAGAAGTACTGTTATTTTTGAGGTTTCTAATGTGATGTCGTAAAAAATTACATTTATTCCGCTTACATTGCAAACGCAGGCTGAACCCTACGAGTTTTATCAAAATAATGTACTAAGTATTATACACATTGAAAAGGTCTACAGAAAAGTCCGCGATGGTATATATGTCTATCTCTTATGGATAACCCACAATAACTTTTTTTTGTCATTTACTTTTTACGACAAATAATGGCTAATTTTCGAAGCGATTTTAACCAATACAGCATTAATCCTTAACCAATTAAATACCATGGATACATTGTTCATTTAATATAGATCTATATGGCCCTTCACACCGTATGATTTAAGTGAATATTTTCGAAGATATTACAGATTTAAAAATTGCAGGACGTAGCGTTTGCGGCCGCCCGGCTATGTATTTTATACCCGTGCGATGCCGGAGGCCGGAGCGGGCCGCTATATTTTTATACCTATACAACGTTCACAATTTTTCTGTAGTGTATTTAGTATCAGCATTGCACCCGTGCGAAGCCGGGGCGGGTCGCTAGTTGAAAATAATATACTTAATATCCTTACAGTAAGTAGCACGAAATTGCTCAATGCTCATTGAAATAAAAAAATCCGGGTGATTATCGAGTCCCTGGTGTAAAACTAACAATGGCGCTCTAACAATTCAGCCACGCCCCAAACATGCACACAGCGTGATTGCTATTCTCATTGTAATAACGCGTATGGCAACCCTAATACAATAAACATTACTGTATCATTACCTCAGCACCATGCTGGCTGTTTAACACGTTTAAAAAAAAAAGAATTAGCTTTTTTTGTAGAATAAAAATCATTAGCGGCCAATTATTTTGTCGATGGCCAGAGTTGAATGCAACGTTTTTCGGCGGCAAATTGATTTGTTGTCGTTTCTTTATGCTTCGGAATTTGAAAGAAATTCGCAGGATATTTTTACGTTTAACGGTATCCTATGAATGATTTTAATTAGTAGCTTTTAGTAGTTTTTTTATGTGATTACAATTTCTATTCATTATTCGTTATGTTAAACTAAATTTTATATTTACAAAAGAAAAAAAAAAAACAACCAAAGACGAAATTAGATAATAATATAAAAGCCGTACCATATTTTGCTGAAATGAGACTCATCAATCGATAAATAGACAAGAAAAAAGTAGCATCTCATTTCCGTATCCGCATTCGATCGATCCAATTTTATCGATTATTCGCTTGTCCGATCTAAAAAAATCGACACACGTTTCCGATTCGATGTACTGCCTAATTACTGTTTTATCATTGAAACCATCTTAAGTAAAGTATTTGATAAGTTAATAACGTGTGTTATATAGCGGTATTTAAATTACATTTATTATTGAGAGAAAAAAATACTTGGAAGATTTTTTAATGAGCAACATATTTGCAATATTGAGATCGATATAAATTCAGTTACTAAAAATGGTAGTGGGGTGATGTTCGAAAGAAAATATTTTTAATCTGCAGTAGGTATAGATCGGATTTTTTTTAATTCCTTTTGATAAGTACTTACTTTTTAATAATGGTAGATCTGTCATAAAACCACTTGTGTCGTCCATGCCAGCATTCTGGGGAAAAAAAAACATAAGTAGTCACATTGTAAAAAATATTATAAGACGAATTTTCAAAAGCGACAAGGTTTTTTATTTACAACTGGTAAAGTAAAAAATAATCTAATACACCTAAATAATAAAAATATATACCTATATAGGTATGTACCAGAAAAAATACACACTGTATAAAAATATTTACAATAATATGTAATAGAGCAGGCTCCAAGGAGATGTTCGTTTGCAAAAATAGCGGACCTAAATCTGACTTCTGATATATATTGTATAGGTCCCAGACATCCTATAGACAGATGTTGCCAACCAGTTTTGTGGTCCCCCTGCCCGCACCCCGGTAATTAAATATGGCATACAAAGAAAAAAATAAAAATTTCCAAAACATGCCGTGTGAGGTATCAAATGAAAGAGCTTATTGAGTAGATCACGAATATATAGCATACTATATACATTTCTTACACTTTCTCTAAGATTTTTTAGAAAATTTACGAAAATGGTCCATTTTTGAGTTAACTTTAAACCACTATAGATTGAAAACTCATGAATATATTTTTTAAATTATTATTTTAAATAATTAACAATAGTCCATTGTTTACGATTCAATATTTCGTACAGTGAAATAGTTGCATGGGGGAGTGGGGGGAGCATTCAAAGATGGCGAGTATATTTTCAAGTTCATATAGTATATAGTTATTTTCATCAAATCCACCACATAGCTCACTTATATTATATTACGAACTATTGAATCATAAACAATGGACTATTGTTAATTATTTAAAATAATAATTTAAAAAATATATTCATGAGTTTTCAATCTATAGTGGTTTAAAGTTAACTCAAAAATGGACCATTTTCGTAAATTTTCTAAAAAATCTTAGAGAAAGTGTAAGAAATGTATATAGTATGCTATATATTCGTGATCTACTCAATAAGCTCTTTCATTTGATACCTCACACGGCATGTTTTGGAAATTTTTATTTTTTTCTTTGTATGCCATATTTAATTACCGGGGTGCGGGCAGGGGGACCACAAAACTGGTTGGCAACATCTGTCTATAGGATGTCTGGGATCTATACAATATATATCAGAAGTCAGATTTAGGTCCGCGATTTTTGCAAACGAAACTCCACTGAGAGTCCGGTCTATAAGTAAATATCGTATAGGAAGCTAATCATAGCAAAAAAATAGCACGGAATTCTTTGGAACATTCCCGTAACGTTAAGGGAGGTCTAATTTACTTAGCTTATTAAATTCTTTAGCGAATATATTTGTGTAGTCCATAGAAGGGTATTTTTTTATTATTATTTAATGCTCTTATGAAACCGTTCAGAAATCGACAGTTTATAGAAGTTTTTTTTATAAAATCAGTTTAGATATTTAAAACATGGTAATTATTATTAGAAATTTCCTTCATGTGTCTGTGGCATGAAAGCATACACCAAAAATTTGCTTTAAAATAACCTAGCTAATAAAACGTATACATTTTTTACTAAAGCGCTATTACTTAACATTACATTTAGAGATGTAAATAATTCAACCCTCACAGCTTTAGGTACCAAAAAGAATAACTTTCACAACATACAAGACATCTTTTATCAATATTTTGTCCTGATTACCATAAACATGGATGCTCTACGTGTTTTTAATACCATGTGCATATATGTACACCTGTAGAGGTGTAATAACACACAGGCTTGTCATTTAAAAGAAATAATTTATGGGATTGTGACTCCATTACTCTGTAATCACATGTAATTACACAAATTGATTAGGTTAAGTCCGCCATGATAGTATACAGGATGCTCTTAAGTGGGTGATTATGTTTTGCTAAAATGTAAGGTGAATGTTATTTGCATTCAGGTTTCTGTATCACCTTTTATATGCATATTGAAATTGTGCTTTCGTAAGTTAATAATCAGGGTTTAAAAAAAATCATTTGATTATGATGCTGTTTAAAATGTGTATTAATTAGATAATTCGGAAAGTTCTTCGATGTTAGTCAGTTTATAAAGCTTGTTTGTCGATGCTTTAATTCTTATTAATGTAAAAAGTTGTATTCTGTTCAATTGATTATCTGAATACAATGCACTTTTTCGTGTAAGTATATGTAACGAAATTTCTCTTGAGTTTCATACATAAAATATATTGTTAATTACGTATATTATACTTAACATATTACAAACTATAGAGGGTAGTTTGTAATATGATGTAATAAACCTAATTAGCTACGTATATAAATGACACTTACCTGTGTTTCATCAGTAGAATGCAGTGCATGGTGTAAGGCGAGCTCATGCTGCTCCCGCACTCCGTAGTCTGATCGCCTCTCACCACCACCGTAGCTGAAGCCTCCATGGGATAACTGTTGGAAATAGTCTCAGTTTAAACGTTATATTTCGTTTTATCAACTATCTTATATGGGTAATCCCATAGTAGGATAATGTTTGTTAAAATTATGTTTTACCTATGACCGTGATGATAATTATGCGATAACTAGAAATGATTGAATTTAAGCATAGTTATGCTATTATAGCTACGTTAATTATGTGGCTTTATTTGTGAGTGTATAAATGTATATGGGCGCAAATTAATAAAGGATGACTATTATTGTCTGAAAGAACAGAATTTTTTAAAGTGTGAAATGTACATTGATTGAGTGATTGCCTGTATTTTTAGTTTTTACATATCGTGTAAAACTACTCATATATTATGTAAAAATTTGTAAAAATACAGGCATTCATTTATAGACAGCTTAAAACTAGTTTATGAATTATAAATATATATACCATTCCTTATGATGTTTACAGTCCAATACACAAAACGTAGAGATGATACAAATATTTCTACACAACTTTAAAAACTACCCCTTTTGTACACCGTACTCTCAAATCCCCACAATACAGTATCATATTTTCCGATATAATAAATCGTTTTCAACAATAAGGCATTGCTCGGTGGCTCACAATGTGATCCTTCTTCCTGAACATTAGACGTTAATCTATCTAAGTGAGTTTGGGCACTTTAGAAGTTTAGATGATATTAAACGAACATTCAATACCTTGTAATGTTATTTTTGGAACTATTTTGATATATTTTCATTTTCGCGAGTTATTTTTACGTTTTAATTTTCATTAGGAGAACACCCTGTATCTATAGGTACAGGCACAGTATAGGCACATTGCATAAAATACTTCTCCCATTTTTTAACATATGTAATAATGCTAGTTTGTTTAAATAATAAATGTTATTTTTCGTACTAAAATAATTTAACGATGAAAATATAATTATTGATCTACATATACATATTTATCATCCAGCTATGTTTTTTAAATAAACAATCATAATGTCGACATAGTACAAAAAGCAATTGAATCTGACAAACATTATAATAATCGCTCATAATATAACGTAAAATCAATGTAAAACAACATACAAGAATGCGCCCCTGCGTTCCGTGTAAGATCCACAAATAGTTGGATACCCTTGGCTGAATTATGTTATTAAATATTTCAAATCTCCGCGTACGAACTTATAGAATGTGTATAGGTATCATGTGAGAAATTTATAGTTTGAAGATTGTGTCTGCAAAGGATTGTCTAGTTTTATGAAGTAGATATTTATAAGTCGGCAATAATAGTATTAAAATTGCGAATTTGTGTCTAAATAATAGTCACTTATCTATATTTTTATGAATTTAATATTACAGAGAAGATGTTCCTTTCGAAAAGAATATTAGCCATTAGGCTAATAAATAAGTTTTGCTGCGGCGCGTAGTGCTGCCCGTACTCAAACTCAAACTGAAACATTTATTTATTCAATTAGACTTCTTCGAGAAACACTTTTGAAACGTCAATACATATTTTTAACATTTACCACCGATTCGGAAAGCAGTATCTATGGAGAAGAACCGGCAAGAAACTCAATAGTTGCACTTTTAAATCATTTCAGTATTACAATTTAATTTAACAAAATATGTAACTGTATAGTATCATAATATGCCAAAGAACTCGCCGCTGTTGCCGTACTGCATGCCACAGTTATGTCACTTACATGGTGCGAGTGTATATCATGGTGGTCCCGGTGCCGCAGGTGGGAGTGCGGCTCGTGGTGGCCGTGGTGCCGCGGCAGCAGCTGCTGCGGCGCGTAGTGCTGCCCGTACTCGCCGCTGTTGCCGTACTCCATGCCATGGCTCTGTGGGTACAGGTTGGGGGTTACTATTACGTTTTAAAATAGTAATTATTCCAGTGTGTGGCAGCTATAAATGTCGTATAGAGCCACACTTTTATGAACACATTTTCAAAATGCCACCACGTGGCACGTTCATTTTAACTTCGTGTGCTTATAGTCAAGTGTAAAAAGCCCCCTTTTGATGGGAAGATAGGTACCAACAAGGACAGTAGTTGCTTGTAGTTTAGAATATACACGTTCTATAATGTTAATTTTCCATTGTATAAGAATATGAAAAGAACATTTAAAATATTTAATTAAACTTTTATTAATGAATAAAACGTAATGGTTACCTGTTGCTGATGAGGGCTAGCAGGGTGTGCGCTCGGCGCGAAGGGTGGCGGGAAGTACGGCGGCTGGAAGTCGGCGAGCGAGGGCTGGCCTCCGCCGCGGAACCCGCCGCCAGCAAGGCCCAGCCCGCCGCCGCCGAGGCGCTCCTGGGGACAAGGACAGTCTATATTAGTAACTGATTCTGCAAAATGGCTTTTCAAATCAACATTAAGATGTCAGACTGTTATTTTTTTATGTATGATTTTTACGGCGAATGAATTCTATTCTATCTAAAAAAGTCCTAGTGATCCATCTCTTTCTGCTAACACAAAATTCTCGTATGTAACCAAATTCTTTCACTCTTTAAATGATAAGGTCTGTCTTAACACTAGAGCGCTCGCGCCTAAAATTTTCCTTGAGTGCACGCGTGGGTCACATACCTATGTCACCCAATACGACGTACGTTTTTTTTCATAAAAATCGTAGTTAAAAAAGTAAACGAAGTACTTATTTATGAATCAACTTTATTTTTAAGTGATGAAACAAAAAAAATATCAATATTTTCTCATTTTACTTAAATTATGAGCTAAACATAAACCTCTGTGAAAAGTAACTAATTTATTACTTGTTGTGATCAATCAGTTTTTTTTACTTTGGAAACTACAAATTTGGTAAAAATAATCATCTAATTATAAAGTTTAAGAATAAGTTGTTCTTATCCAATAAAATTTTATTTTCAACTAGGTTTCCGCCCGCGGCTTCGCTCGCGCAGTCAAAGAAAACCCGCATAGTTCCCGCTCCCGTGGGATTTCCGGGATTGCGACATTTTCCCGGGATAAAAAGTAGCCTATGTCCTTTTTCGGGTATCAAAATATCTCCATACCAAATTTCATAAAAATTGGTTCAGTAGTTTAGGCGTGAATGAGTAACAGACAGACAGACATAGTTACTTTCGCATTTATAATATTAGTATGGATAAAAAATAAGTATGTCCTAGCACTCGAATATGAGTATTTTATTTCGATTTTAGTTACCCATATATTAATAATTTCTTAAAAGTATAAATTGATCATAAGAGCAGTAAAAAATAAAAGTGGTATGTACTTGATTTTCACTCGTAATTGTATGATTTCAAAAACTTCCTAGAACGCTCGCGCGGGGGACATGCGTCACCCATGTACTTTTATATTTTGGCAGAGTACACTTCGTTGCACCAAGGAAGCTGACACGCTGCTAAAATGTCCGGTGATTGGTAGTCGGGGAATACCTGAGACAACAACACTCAAGCACGATTGTTTAAAAAAATATTTAGCAATATATAGCACTGGGTGACCTATGTCCCCCGCGCGTGCGCTCTAGTGTTAAAGAACAACGCGACATACGGGTCAGATTGTAAAAAGTAAGATTAAATAAGATTATTTTTAAGGCAAAAAATAGTTATTACAATTATTTCTTTAGTAGGACAAAGCAAATCATATTACATTCTAAATATTAATATCTTATTTAGTGTGCCAAACACATGTCGATAAATAGGTAGGTACTCTCAACTTTCCTCTACAGAACTATAGCAATATTGTAATTAGTTAAATCAGTCCAATTATCAAATCACTGTCGATGAGTAATTGTTCATTAACTATTGTGTTATGTGTATAATTGCTATTCACTAGATCGATTTAGGTTTTTACAATTGTATTTGGAGTACAATTGTATTATAATTTGTAGCACTAGCGGTTTTTAACGGTTATTAAATATTGACAGTCATCCTGGATCATGTAGGTCTCATTTAGTACATATTATACAAACTTTAAAAAATTTAAGTGTCAATAATATAGATCGTATATTTTTAGAATAATTAGATTAGTTTCCCGGCAGAATTACCCACAATTTTCATGAATGCGTGAGTTAGTTTTGTACAAAGAAGCTGAAATCTGATCATTTTTTAATGATAGAAAAAATGCAAACTGAGAGCTTTTTATATATTATGTATCTACTAAAAATATACTCAAAAACAATTGTTACATACTTTGATAACAATAGAAATATGAGTTTTAAATAGTCAATATCTAAAGATCTTTTTATTGGAAATTATTTCGATATATGAACCAAGGGGTCTAATCTGGGCTCCAAAGCCATCAAGAGTTTAAACTCAAGAGTTGAGTAACATTTGAGTATTCAATGAGAAAGCTTTACACACGCGATCTACACATTATACTATTATAAGTTAATGTTATTTTTATTAACGCCTCTTGTAACAAAATTAACTGTTCGGTCATTTGTCTTTTTAATTCAATTTAATATTCTCTTTTTATTGTTTGTGCGGTGTTTATTTTGTGATTTGTTCCTTGGTTATTAATTTTAATGACTTTTGGTATCATAATATACTTACAAGGTCTTCATTCTGATTCCTTTTGAAATTAGTAGAGATAAAAATTAGGCAAATCTGTTTTTAAATCTATCTTATTTTTGAACAAATGTTTTAACTATTAATATTGAGCTTTTTAAGTTAATTATTTACTAATCGAATATATTTTAACATACTTTATTTAATACGGTTTTGAGACAGATCAATCTATATTCTATCCTATCGTAATGCGAAAGTTTGTGAGGATGGATGTGTATGTGTTTGTTTGTTAATATTTCACGCAAATACTACTGGATCGATTATAATGAAATTTATCACACATATAGAGGGTAACTTGGATTAACACATAAGGATAATTATACTGTAGAAACTCTTGTTCTACACAATTATGTTTTTGGATTATTAGGATTAAGATAATAACTGTACATTTTTGAGAAACTTTAAAAAAGTCTAGGTACTATATTATTACAGTAGGTATATCTAACCTATTGATCGTTATCATTCGTTCAAAAATCGAAATATATTATTATATATCATAGTATGCAATGTAATTACGTTACATGTGTTCTAAATTTGAATTAATATATGCGACCGGATGTGGTGAAAACCGAAACTGGTCTATGTTATTGACACTCGATTTTTTGTGCAATTAAAAAATAATTACGGGACATATACGGCCCAGATTGTACTAGTGATGGCTGTTTTTATCGATTTTTCGATTATCGATGTAAGTACCTACGTAATCATCTATTTTTAAATTGTACATGAATTAAATTTTATATGTGATAATTATAGGAGTAAGATTGATTAAATCTTTATTATTAAATCTTTATTATTCTAAAACACACATAACTACGAGACTTTTAAAATGTTAAATAAAAATTATTTCAACCCTTATCTTCTATAATATAAAAATGAATCGCAAAATGTGTTGGTAAGCGCATAACTAGAGAACGGGTGCACCGATTTCGATAATTCTTTTTTTATTATATTCCATGAAGTACCAGGATGGTTCTTCTTAAGAAAACATAAATATGTACCACGGGCGAAGCCGGGGCGGACCGCTAGTATAATATAAAATTGAATCCCAAAATGTGTTGGTAAGCGCATAACTTGAGAACGGCTGAACCGATTTCGTTAATTCTTTTTTTATTATATTCCTTGAAGTACGAGGATGGTTCTTATGTAGAGAAAACGTAAATATGTACCACGGGCGAAGCCGGGGCGGACTGCTAGTCTACTCTATAAAGATATATTGGCCAATGACGAAGTTCTGTAGTAAGCTTAGAGAAGAGGCAATGATTTAACGCAGCTTTCCAAGGTGTTGTGACTTGTGATGTTATACAAAGATTCTTTTCACGAAGACATAATAAAAGTTCTTAACCATAATAGTACATAAAGACATCGATCGCACACTTACATTAAGTTTGTTTAATTTGACACAAAAACATTATAACGACAATAACACAGTATACTGTGACAATAATATTTCATAATACATTCTGTGGAGCCTATACATTGTTTTGTTTAGCAATAGCACTACATCTTAATACAATTATAAATAAAGTCTACAATTAAGAGTACCTCGAACACTCAATCACACCTGTAAAGCCATCAGTGCGGCGAAAAAACATTTATCGATATCGATATTTAAATGTACTGTTATACCAATGTCGATCAATCAATGGTGGAATGCGTAATAGCATCTAACAATGCAGTATAAATTGGTCGATATGTATATCTCATTAACATACGAAATGGGCCAAGAAGATTCGTTAGCGATGTCAGTTGTAATAAAATAATGATGTCAGTGTGATTGCTTATTATTGTATGATTAATGTTTTATGTTACGTAGACGGTGTGTTGGAAAGGGTGTAGGTGAAATCCCTATCATGGTTGAGTGGACGAATGTATGTAATTGTGAAACAGATAGCTCTATCATCCATTCCAAATATTTAGCAAGTAATGATTTTTATCCAGGTACAACAAACACACGCCCATATTTATAAATTATTGGCATTTATTAGTCTCAAGTTTATACCGAAAAAAATACTGGTTTGTTTGTAAATTGTATGTATCTACTTAATTCACATGAGTGTATTATATGTTGGAAGAGAATAAAAATTGTATACCATTTGAACTTATAACTACTTATAACTTATAATCTAACAAGAAAATATGAACGATAATTATAATTTATCGTTAGGTACTATATATTTGTATTGGACGTTTTTACTGCAGTATTTTTATTTACCTACGAACAGATTGTTTGACTATACAATTATTTTAGGCTTAAACTTTTCAATTGCTCTTAACTTAAAATACACAAGTTAAATACTGTAAAGAGTAAATAAACCCATTACATTTTCTAAATAAACTTTTTTACTTCTTCACAGCATTATATCACCGCCTAATCTCGAATCAACTGAATAAACTGTGGTGATCGCTAATCGCTTTTCAGGACTTTAGTCTCTTCACTTTCATAAAAAAAAGAAACATTAGTAATAGTTGTTTTGACATTAGCTAAAAATAGACACATACATGGTAGTGTTCATGTTACCGTTATCCTTGGTCAGGTGCTAATGGAGCGGACAAAAAATATGCAAATGACATTTGATTTAATAGTCGATATTTGTCAGTTCAACTATATTGTATGTAGACATGTATAAGCTTGGGCTGCAAGTGTGCTTTTAAGAAAAGTCAATAAGGGTAGTTTTTAGGCTGTATTTTTAATTATGATGAATGTAGATATGTGATTTTTAGAATAAATTATTTTATGTACTATGTATTTTTTTAATAAATACTTATTCTGCAAAATCATGATTCTATTTTGTTAACAGGTCAACCCGGACTATGCCGGAGCAAGCGGTTAGTTTTTACGAAATTTATGAATTGACATAAGCATAAATTTAGAGCATACGCCTTGAACATAAACTTTATTAAGTCAAGACCCACTGATGATAGCGCCGGGGAGGTTGGACAGATAGAGCTCGATTCAGAACCTATGATTTAAACTTTAAAACATTTAGTATAAAATAATCCATTTATAAAAATCTCTTCAATTACACTATACAGATAGTAACTATCTCAATTTATTCGCAATTTCAGTAATACGTGACCAATTGATCAATATAATTATACTGAGATATACTTGTTTTATTTACCTGCACCTCAATCACGCTGGATAAGTCCACGTACGCCACCGCCAGTGTTGTCGTTGCACTTGTCGATAAAAACTATTTATCGATTAAAATTAAACACGTAACTTCACTTAACAATCACCATCCAAAATATTTTCTATTGTAACTTGTGTTTTAAGTTATTAATTTAACAAAGAGTTAATAAAACAGAGTTTAAAACATTTATTTTTATAAAACGCTATAGAACTTCAAAATAATTTGACAGTCTTTTCGTATAACACTCAAGGTGAAAGCGCAGGTTGTGAAGACAATATGTAAATACGTGTTCGTATATATCGACAATTACTGACCCCTTAAAAGACGAACAAATCCGGTTATGATAGTGATTACTTTTAAATTGCCAGCTTCGTTCACAAAATTACCAGCCAATGTGCCTACTGGATTTTATCTCCAATTTAGAAGATACCGAAATACGTTATAGCTTGTTGTATCGTTATAAAAATGTATGTTTAAGAATTCGCAATAAAATATAATCAACAAGCTAATAACTATCCTTAACAAAAAGATATCGACATTTTATCGATAGGTAATTAAATGTTAGTCGGGCATCACTAATGTTTATTAGTATTTTATTATGCAAATATAGCAATAAAATCGATTTTGCATGCCGATTAAAACTGTTACTTTCAAATAGAAAAAATATAATTAATTCAAAGCTTTTCTTTGCGTCGTGCAACGGATTATTTATTAATTCAGATGAAGTTTTAAACTCGTAAATATGTATTAATTGAATATCACAATAAGGAAAATTAATAGTTTATAAGCTCTAATAGTTTCGAATATATTTATTTTTGATTAGTTAATAATTAAGTTTATCAGAAGTTGATTGGTGATTTATTAGCTGCATTAAATTTGTTGTAAACTTTTCGATTTACATTTAGATAGAGAACTCTGCCAAACACTGGTTTTATTTGATTATAACCATAGCCTCACGAGAGCAAATTTAAAAAAGTAAAATATTAGAACTATTTGCACAAATTCCACTTTTTTTTTAATTCACGTTCGATTTTTAAACGTAATTGACGTTTGTAATGTGTTTCGCGCGCACGGGTTCGTTCGAGACTGCCGCAGGGCGGACCGCCCTGGGGTACCATGTGCTTGCCAATTGATTCGATTTGACCCTATTCTTTACGATACTATTATACGATTCGAGTTTCGATCGACTTTTTAACGAGCTTGTACAGTTTAAAACGCTTTAGACTAGTTTATAAGTAGGTTACATAATATTTTAGTACGTTACGTTTAAAAAATAATTAGAACTATGCACTGTATAAAAATAAAATGTTACATTAATATAAAGAATATGTACAAATTACGTAATTTAAAATTTAAATGATATCGAGATAATTATCGCGCAAATAATAAAATAGATATTTGCGCGATAATTATCTCGATAAATGTCATTTAAGATTATTAATTACCATTGATAGTAATTGACTTTCAGCCATTCGTATGAACGAAGCACTAAATATTTCGCTAGTGTTTAAATACAATTAGGTTAATCACTTAATCAAAAAATAAAAATCTTTTTAATGGCAATACCAGTCTTATATCCGATTGCGAAAGTCGAGATTTCGCAATCTAGATTTTTTTTTATTTAAGTAATATTTCTCGATTTTTATTTAGTATCGAGAATGCCTAGTACTTCACCCCACCCTAGGGCTGTCTAATTACTAGGTACTGTGTTCTTATTGGCGCGCATCCGCGTGTGACTACATACATTGTCGCGGCTCGGTGAGCGGGAAAATTTAATTTTTTTTTATCAAGTGAGCATGGGCAAAGGCGCTCTTACATACAGCTTGACGTTATGAATTTATGTATGCATTTTAAATAAGTGGCGATTTTATGAGGGCGATTGTTGAAATGGAGGGGAATTATTTTTCTAGTGCGGCAAAGTTGCAAAGTTCTATCGATAAATTTGTTTTTCAAAAATATCGAAATTCTAAAATTTTACATACTTAGGTCACTGTTTTTTTGTTAACAGTGATTTTATAAACAAAAATACATACAAGTAAGTATATGCTGAAAATACTCCCCTATGCAAGATTAACGCATTTCCTTATTCCGAATTTCTCCCAATATCCGTTATTTAGTCACCCTTCTGCCCTCAGCCCTTCGGGCAATGTTTTGAAATATTCCATCTTAAAAAAATGAAATATTTACAAAAAAAAAAGCGGCGTCTTTGCTCACGAAGAAAATGTATTAAAAAAAATACCCTATCCTATACTCGTCATTGCTGAAAGAATCTACGGTACTTGGAATTAAACATGATAATCAGGATTTAAAGAAGATTTCTATTGACTCAAAAATATTGCAAATTGGGCATACAATTTTATTTGAGTCTTTGCATGCACAATGCTAAGAAGTTCACGAATTTCACGATAAGGTGCAAGAATTAGTAAGGTATTTTGGATTATAAATAAAATATTAAAAATACGTCATTTGTTTGAATTAATGGTCACTCAAGTTAGTTAGTCATCCAACCAGCTCAAATAATCATTATTTGAGCTGGTTGGATGGTATGCATTCAGAAAGTACCTAACCTATAAAGTTTCTCAAACACAAAAGATTCTAGACGATAGTTACTGTCAATCAAATTAAAATCGTTAAAACCAAATGACCGGCCAATTAATAAGCACAATGCAAATAGTGAATGAATAGAGAAATAATAATACAGTATGGAAATGTTTTTGAACGAGCGCGCCAAATGGCGATCGCCTGAGGCAAGATGGCGGGGTGCCATGCTTCGTCCGGAAATATGGATTCTATTTGCTTAGTGTGCTATTGATTATTTTACTATTTGCGAACTTATGTATATTTATATAAAAGGAATAGTGTTGTGACTAAATGTTGACGGTGGCTTCGCCCGTGTGGTAAATAAACATGAATAAAGAGCATGAGATGTCTTTCTAACCTTCTAACTCTTTCCAGACACAAAAATCATACCACAAAATCGCATCACCGCGAAGTGACATAGAGAAAAACCAACAAACCAACGCATTTAAAATAATCAATAAGGGCGATGAAAATTGAAATTGGAAAGCTTTAGAATTAACGAAAAATACATATTGATTGAGCTGAATTTCATTATGATGTACCTAGGTAGGTATAGATGTAGAGAAAAAGCGCAGGTCTAAAAAGCTTCTCTAAAGAGCTTCTCTAAAAAGCTTCACTGAAAAGCTTCTCTAAGAAGCTTATCTAAAAAGCTTATCTAAAAAGCTTATCTAAAAAGCTTATCTAAAAAGCTTCTCTAAAAAGCTTCTCTAAAAAGCTTCTCTAAAAAGCTTCTCTAAAAAGCTTCTCTAAAAAGCTTCTCTAAAAAGCTTCTCTAAAAAGCTTCTCTAAAAAGCTTCTCTAAAAAGTTCTCTAAAAAGCTTCTCTAAAAAGCTTCTCTAAAAAGCTTCTCTAAAAAGCGCAGGTCTTTGTGTTTGTAAATATTTCTGAATAGTAAACTTCTGCTTTAACATTTCGATATATAGGTAAGAAAGTTTATAAATTAAAAATTATGTAGGTACCTACTTAGTTTTTTTTATTTCAAATTAGGCAAAAGCTTTACCTAGAAAACAATTTTTAAGTTACATCATTTCAAGTTTAATTGCACCTTCATTCAAACCAGATCGTATAATCTGGGGGCACGGCAGTGCCCCCGCCAAGTCGAGCAAAAAAAAAGCGGCACGGCCGTACCATCCTTTTCTCGAAGCAATTCGGGCCTTTTTCGACCCCCTATAATTCGGTTGTGGATAAAGCAAGAAACCTGAATCTTCAGTAACTAATCCGGCATTGTATAAACACGGAATATTTAAAATTTCAGTCAATTTGAACCAGTAGTTTAAGAATGACAACTTGTTAAAGTTTCTAAATTTTGTCACTCACTGACTCACCGATCATCAAAAGTCCAAGGCACTTCTAGCAGATTTAGAAGCTTCATATTTGGAATACATATAGAGTTTAGTGTCTTAATCATGGGAAAACTTAAATATTTTGTAATTTCGGTCCAGTTTTCCAAATACACCAACTGCATCAATAACTTTGTAATCCCATGTAAATATATGGGATTACAAAGTTATTTATGCAGTTGGTGGTTGGTGGTGGTATCAAAAAGAAAGGCTCTACAAAAAGAAGTGAGATCCCATCAAAAACATCCTGTAAAAAACCCAAGTCTCGCAGCTCAGTCTTTCTACCGTCAAAAGTTGTGAGATCCGTGTAATACCAAGTCGGTTAATCTATTTAGTGTCTACTTGAAGGACCTTCTGTCTTAAGTTATTACATAAGTTATTATCATGCCAATATTAAAAATATTTAACGTTTTAAACAAATAGATCGACTTGGACATCGCATGAAAACAAAATGAATATTACAATATTATATTAGATTCTTTAGTCTCTCGCGCCTCATGCGATTGAAACTCTCGTTCCTGTTGGTCGCTGGCCCGTCCGCGTCGTGCTGTGTAGTGTGATACATACTAATAATCAAATCAAGCGATGTCCAAGTCGATCTATTTGTTTAAAACGTTAAATATTTTTAATATTGGCATGATAATAACTTATGTAATAACTTAAGACAGAAGGTCCTTCAAGTAGACACTAAATAGATTAACCGACTTGGTATTACACGGATCTCACAACTTTTGACGGTAGAAAGACTGAGCTGCGAGACTTGGGTTTTTTACAGGATGTTTTTGATGGGATAAAAATATATTTTTTGTCGGCCAGAGCTTTCAATTATAAGGTGACGACCTTTGATACCCGCTACCATAGTTACATAGATAGTTACTTCGTTTTATATATTCTTACTTTTATTTCTACATTGATTAATCAATTATCTTTCCTCGATTCATCGTGAGTAAGAATGTAATTGAAGATTTAAAGTCGGAGTAATTAGTGAGTCTCGTTTTAAAGCGATTTTGTATTGAATGGAATTGTTAACTAGTAATGCTGATAGTATATTAATAAAAGTATTGAGATGGTATATAGGATTGATTGTAGACTAATAGGATAGTTTTTTGAACAGTTTTATTGCGTAGAATAGAGAATAAAGATATTTTTAAGAAAAGCTTGCAGTAACGTCCGGTACTAAGATGTAGGCTGCATGTACATTGTATATGTTTCAAAATCTAAATGTAGATAGTACTTACTAGTTAGTTAGATATGTCGTATATACTAGGTAGTTTAGTACTATATTTATATAAATGTTATGTATAAACATTAACCATATTACAATTAGAAACTTTGTTTAGAAAATGCTCTACTAGAAAGCTCTACAGAGAGCTTTACTACAAGAAAATAGCAAGAATCTCAACCGGATCCTTTTTAAATCATGTAATATTTCTCAAATGAGATGACAACAAAACTTACACATTCGAGTACAATTCAAAATCATTTCACGTATCCATAAAATGTAAGTCGGGCAAAAAATCCAAGTTAATTATGAAAATTCAAAAGGAACGCCACGACGCGAGCGTTGTCCAACTGACCGTTACTTCTTAGTATCGAGAAGATTGATTCCATACGCCCATTGTGGTTAGCTGATTTCAAATTTCCAAATAACATACACACAATAAACACCTCTATTACTTGCACATACAGAGCATAATTGTGCGAAACAATTTCCGATTTATGACCATTTCTGTTAACAGTGTGTTGTGCAAATATGGTATGTAAGAAGAAGTGAGCTGATGTGAGGAAAGAAACCAAACGTGATTTATGTTTATATTTTATTAAAAGATTTTATGGTTGAAATTTTCATTGTTACTCTGAGAGCTTTATAAGCTTATATTGGTTTTAGTTGAAGTGTTGACTTAAGTAACTAAAGATACATTTGAGAGAAGTGGTGCGGTGGGTTTTGTTACAAAAATCTATGCAAACAGGAAATTTTACAATTGAATTAGACACCTTTTATATAATAAACATAATTAAGAACGGTTATTTGATATTATTCTGTTATTGTAGTAGATTTTTAAATTATTTATTATATGGAATTGCAGATCGGAATATATAACTTATGAAAAGCGATTAGGTGCCCCCATGGTGCCCCACTATTGGTATACTAAAAAGAACTTGTAGTTTTGCATACACTTATCACGAAAAAAATACTTAAACAAAAAAATGCGTCTGGAATTTTATAAGTATTTTTTACGAACTCAGCGTGTGCAAAACTATAACCTCCTTTGAGCTTAGTAGGGAGAGCGGGGATGAAAGTCACATTTTTATCTTTTTTTATGTAACTTCCAAAATACGTTGTTTAGGAATGATATTTGTATACCAAAAGATAGTGTAATTATTCTGTTACAAAATAAATAAACGTATTTTTGTGTAATATTATCAGTTGTAGAAATATTTTGTATTTTCACTCTAAAGAAAAATGTGACTTATAACCCCGGGTCAGGCATGGTTGTCACAATGCCTAGGGTAGGTAGTCACGTACTAAATAACAGGCAATTTATAAATAGAAAGTCACACTTTGGTCTTATAATTTTACGGAATAATTTTTAATTAAGAACTCTTAACCAAATGAAACCGTGTCTACGGTCTTTATTTCAGTCTGAATATTAATCAATCACAATTTTAGCAAACAATAATAATCGTGAGTCAATATAGAGTCATCAAGGACAGATGGACTTCCAGCTGGTTTGTTAGGGTGATTTTCCGGTGTTGATTGAAAATTTACGGCTAAAACAAACAACCTCAAAACGCAATTAAAGTCATCTCGCATACAGGGGGCTGGTTGATAGGTGACAACCAGCCCCCGAAAATTTGTGACAAAGAGCCCCATAACACGTTTTATGAAAATAAAATTGAAAATAAATTCCGATCAATGAATATCTAAAAAACTATACTACGATATTATAAAACACATTTCATCATCATCAAATGAACTGAAAGATTATTACTGTAAAACAAGAACGTATAATTACGAGGTTCGACACAGCAGCACAAAAATTTACTTTTGCTGTGCGAAAACAATAAACACGTGTGAGGCCCTCACGGCAGATCGGAGCGGTCTGACGCGAAGTTGGGACAGCGTTTTCACTGTATCGCTCTTGCCACGCTGTTCAACAGACTTATTCGATAGTTCAGTTTTGTGTTAAGACCGCTGTGACAAACAACCCGTGAGACAACCAAACCCGGTCTCCCTATACCAACAGTAGGACACCCTCTAGATATTATAAAAAATTACTTAAGTATTTTAAAATCTCATATAATCAAATTATAAAACATACTGTAGGTGTGTAATACAAATTACGAGGAAATTAAAATATCGCTTCTATAAAGTTATCAAGTGTAAAAATTTAATTAAAACAAAATGATTACTCAGAATGTCGCGCTCAAAACATCAAAAACCAATCATATTTTATGGTCACATGTCGTAACATTATCAACTACTGAATGTGAAAATAGTGTATGCAAAAATAGTATCTATTACGTATGCTTAGAGGTCGGTATTCTGTGGATAGTTTTGCATAATTGTTATATGTATCACATACTCGTTGAGAAAGTTGCTCCCAAAATGCTCTTGTCATTACTCAATAAGTGAACTATTTCATTACCGGATGAATTATGAAGATATATCGTAATTTTTGGAGATAAATTAAAGCGTAGATGCAAATTTAACTAAATATTGTGGGTTGATAGTTTCTGGTTCATATTATTAACTTTACTTATTCCTTAAGTCCGAAAATATAAGAACTAAATTTAAATGGATAGGTACTTAATACATAATTAACTTTGTTCAGTAAAGACAGATGTAAAAAAAAATGTTTTCGAGAAATAGAGCATTATGAGTCACCATTTGGTTTAAAAAGCTTTATAAATATAATCAATAATTCAATACATTACAAATTATTTATTAATTATAACGCTTTTTCAATGAATATTATTAACATGCATATCCAATTTTGAAAAGAACAACCACCGACATTTTTGCCCTTTCTCTCCTGTTGAAACTTCCAATCCAATCATCTTTGACTATATTATAAAACATAGGAAATATTTTATCGTTTACTAGCTTTCCGCCCGCGGCTTCCCCCGCTTTGTCTAAAACATAATCATCACTACATAGTATAAAACAAAGTCGCTTTCTCTGTCCCTATGTCCCTATATACACATTGAAAAGGTCTACAGAAAAGTCCGCGATGGTATATGTCTATCCCTTATGGATAACCCACAATAACTTTTTTTTGTCATTTACTTTTTACGACAAATAATGGCTAATTTTCGAAGCGATTTTAACCAATACAGCATTAATCCTTAACCAATTAAATACCTTGAATACATTGTTCATTTAATATAGATCTATATGGCCCTTTACACCGTATGATTTAAGTGAATATTTTCGAAGATATTACAGATTTAAAAATTGCGGGACGTAGCGTTTGCGGCGGTACCGGCCGGCCGCCCGGCTATTTATTTTATACCCGTGCGAAGCCGGCTCGGGCCGCTATGTTTTTATATACAACGTTCACAGTTTTTCTGTAGTGTATAATTTAGTATCAGCATTGCTGATTGCACCCGTGCGAAGCCGGGGCGGGTCGCTAGTATATACTAAAACCTTCCTCTTGAATCACTCTATCTATTAAAAAAAAACTGCATCAAAATCCGCTGCGTAGTTTTAAAGATTTAAGCATACATAGGGACATAGGGACAGAGAAAGCGACTTTGTTTTATACTTTGTAGTGATGATGATGCCTCATATACTGAAATAATCTTTACTTATGTTAAAAAGTTTTGATTCACAATAAAATATTTTTGTTTGTTTGTAAACCGACTATGAAATTGACGAGGGATGAAATTTAATGGTTTTTAAAATAAATTTAGTTAATTAACAAATGACTAGGTACCTATCTGTACAAATATTATTGTAGGAGAAGATTGTTAGACAAATACTTTCAAATAATTCATTACGTAATCTTATATATAAAAATGAATCGCAAAATGTGTTGGTAAGCGCATAACTCGAGAACGGCTGAACCGATTTCGATAATTCTTTTTTTATTATATTCCTTGAAGTACGAGGATGGTTCTTATGTAGAGAAACCGTAAACATGTACCACGGGCGAAGCCGGGGCGGACCGCTAGTAAAATATATTAACGTTCTGTCATAAAGTATTATGAAACAAGGCAGATAAAATTAACGGTCACAAATCGTGAAACGTGGTGATTAATTGTTGAGCCGTTTTATATCTAGTGTCGTCACAGTTGACAGTATGCCTGTGATACACAGCGAAAGCTACGATATATTAAGAATATCTTTTGCCCATAAAACACATAAAAAATCGATTTTGTTGTTACTGCTAACCATAGACTTTCGATTGCAATGGCTTCAATATTGAGATTATAATGAATTTATTCATTGACAAAAATAATACGCTAAATGGCTATTCTTTTGACGAGGTAGTCTATTAAAACTGTTGATACATTAACTTTTATAATATGGGTCCAAATATTTTTTTTTTCATAAACATAAGAGTGCGTGTGGGATTGAAAAAAGAATAGAATCCTGCAACCTATTCAATTTAATATTATTTCTTGGAATATGAAAAAACATAAAACTGCATACTTTTTTAAATATTGTGATCATGTTCCGCATGCAACATTAACTAGGCTGCCTGATAGCAATAAATATCTTCTCTATCAGTAAACAACAGTCCTAAATTGATAATTCTTGTAACTTATGCAATTATAATTGTATTATTTATGTTTGAATGAAATAATTTGTAATCCAGTTATGAATTATGTGATTATATTTCGTAAATGTCCTACCATTGATTGGTTGTTTTAAACACGAGTAATTAGAGTTAGAGTAATATAATATATGGGTTTGGACTTTGGGTTCTGAAATCTTATATATATAAAAATGAATCGTAAAATGTGTTGGTAAGCGCATAACTCGAGAACGGCTGAACCGATTTCGATAATTCTTTTTTTATTATATTCCTTGAAGTACGAGGATGGTTCTTATGTAGAGAAAACGTAAACATGTACCACGGGCGAAGCCGGGGCGGACCGCTAGTGAATTAATAAATATTTTGACGCAAGGAGCTTTTATTATAGCCTTAAGGCACAGAATAATAACTATTCAATAAAGTATATTCTGTGTTATATTGTTTTGCTTGCTTTGTCATTGTAGTAATATGTTTTTAATTGTTCGTTAATAATGATCTAAAATTAAACTGTTAAGTTAGTTTAGACCAGTTTTCCAGTATCAGGACTTTATTGTAATTATTAAACCGTTTAACCGTGATAATTGCATTAATTGTCTTACAAATTAATCTCTCTCTAAAGAAAAATAGAAAAAAAAAAAAAACACACACAGACGTACTAACAATAATATAATCTGTATTCGTAATAAGTAATTTGATAGATGGATATCGTATAATTTTTTATATGTAGTTATCGAATGATATACTGCGATCTATCAAGCCGCTCGCCCGTAAAAAATACAATAGAACACACAAACAGTGTCTTGTGGTAGTTTAACTGTAGACATTATCATTTGTTCTCGATATAAAAGTTTGCGAGATTTTCAAGAGTCATTCGATTTCAGAACATGTTAAATAATTTAATTCATTTTCCCGAAAGAAATGTAAGATTTAGAAACAAAATACAATAAATAAATTTATCTCTTTTTGTGATATAGCCACCTATAGAAGTAAATAGAAAAAGTGATGACAATAATATTTGATTCCGACATATACCTACGTATTTATAACAGTTTTTGAATTTAATATTGAGTTAACCAAAGTTAGCCCATTTTTTTTGTTAAAATTATATTTATATTCGGTCACCTAAACAGCAATTTCATAATATGTAAGTATCTAAAGATATATATCTAATTCTTCACATGAAAAATTATGTTCGAAAAAGTTCGATCGACAATACTTCGAAAACAAGTAGTAATATCATGAACTGTTATGAAAGCTTCTACATATAGTAGAGGCGGGCGTGTGTAGGCGTCATCTGACCTTTAATAGCTCTGCTTATCATTTCTATAGATTATTTTAAAGATCATTTTTAATTTGGCGACACCTTTTTAAATTATTTAATCTACATTTCAAAATATGCACCTGTTCAACACTACGTAACGTCAGAAAGTAAGTACCTAAATAAAATATAATTTAATAAAAATTTTTATCGGAAAAAGCCAATTCATTAAAATCGAATACAGTGGACATAAATATTAAATACATGTATAAACTCAACATTAATAATCATTTAACCTTTTGTTAATTGTCACTCGTCATAAATTCACGGAACCGAAAAAAAAAACACAATACGATAATCTGTCATGAACTGTCAAACTTTCCCGCCAAAATATTGTTTAATCAACATGGCGGCAAAGGGTGAACGAATATTTGGCACACAGGTGTGTAAAGAATTCGGTCAAGCAAGTTTAAAACGCGCTGACGCCGGCACAATCAATGTCTTTTTGTTTCGAGACCGTTCAAATTATTTATGCTTTCGTTTTAAAGGCTTATTGTGAGGCATTAAAATATATGTGGTATTAAAAGTTTTGTGGTTTATTATCAGTCAGTAAATATTGTTATTTATTTAATGATTTTTTAGGTTTACACTTCGTATTACCTATCTATCTTAAAGTATGCAAAAGACGGATGAGCTTTTTCAAGTAAAAAAGGGTTTTATTGGCTGGGTGAGATACATATAGGTAGATTATTATCCGTATTAGCACATTTACTACTAGTTTTTATCCGGGTACCCCACAATCAGACCTAAGTAAACATATTGGTTAAATATAAATTTTCCTCAATTCACCGACTCAACAACTAAAGTATTCGATCTTTTTCGATCTCTAAAATTATATTTCATACACTGACATAACAGGTCATACGATTGGTTCACTTGTCACTTCAATAGCACTTAATATGCCAGAAATATTATTTAAAAAAATATGCACATGAAATAGATATACATACATAAATATTGACTGAAGTTCATTATTGATATAGACTACTTCTATTGTCATGTCAGCTCTGTAGATGGATGAGCAAAATAAACACAAAATTCTCTGTGCGTGGATTATTTGCTGAAAGCTTTTCAAATCATTAATACTACAAATTTTGTTACCATACATTTTGTTGGCAATGTAAGTTTTAAAATAAACATTGTACATATTATATAGAATTAAGGTCTAAAGCTCTTTTAAAGCTATGAAAGCACATATGCGTCATGCAGATAAACAGGACTATCTCTATATTGCTATCTCATAAAAAATTGCATCATTTAAAAATACGCAACTAAAAATAACATTTAAAAACTAAAAATTATAATAAATATCGAAGATAACGGGTTCGTTTTGGTAGCAATTTGTATGTAAGTTACATTGCTTTAAACTTAAAAACGGATTTTTAAGTGACCCAGTGACCTTTGCGCCTAAAGAGGAGAAATATCCACCACAGACTAAATAATATTTCAGACTATACAGGTACGACTTAAAAAAAAGAACTTTTAATAAGCTTTATAAAAGGAAAAGAGTGAATCATGTTTTAAGGTAGCTTGTAAATTTATTTATATATAGAATTTTATAACAGTAAAGGTACAAGTATATTGAAAATAATCTCAGTAAAAAATTGAGTAACAAGAATAAGAAATTGTTTTAGATTACGTTACAACTAGGTACCTAGATGACTTTTAAGGGTTTGGCTTGTTGGCCTCGTAATACCGAGTTTATAAATTTTTACTTTTTTTAATAAATAAGACCCGATGAAAAGTGTTTCAAGTATAATATGGTAGTGCTCTTGTTATTAGAGCTCTAAACTCATGAATCGATTTGATCTCAAATATGTACCTTAAGTCTTGTTTAGAAAAAAATTCCGAGAACCATCATATTATAAAGCTTTTGCTACGAAGTTACATATTACACTTTTTTACATTTTATTTTTTATTAAATTTTCTCTGGATTGCTAGTCTACTCTGTGGCCTCACGAATGAATGAAAATGTAAATTTTAAAGAAATCAGTCGTAACGACCCTTATTAAACTGCACGCAAATTAGTGAAATTCCTGAATTCTGATCCGAACGGCTTGTTTGCTTGAGAAAGTTGTGCATTAACTTTTTGTGTGGAATCACTATGTTTAAGGATGGATAATTATTGAGTAATTTGGAATGAACGAGACAGTTTTTTTTGACGAATGAGGAATAAGGGTTTAAAATAGGGTAGGTCCGTTAAGTTTAGAAATGCGTTTGAAAATTTTTCTTCATTTGCCACTACTTTACTATGATAATAATTTTACAAGTTACAGGTAGTTATTCATATCTTCTTCTACTATCCTTATTGAAATCTTATTTCTAGATAAAACGTAACATGTGTCTACTACCGGGTTCGGCCTATAAAAATTATCATCAATCATTGTTTTAAGTATTTCTTTACAATATTTCCTGTCAACTATTATTGTATCTAAGCCGATACATAGTACACTGTACAACCACAGACGGTTACGTTTAAGGTTACGTTATAAAAGAATAGATTAAACAAATATTCATAGCTAGGTGGTCTCTGTACACAGACTGCATGAAAATTTCATCAGCCTATATATTGTCAGTCTGTCAAACGAGTTTGACAGTTTGACAGCTCGCGGCATTGTTTATGTCACGCGGGAAAATATTGCAAAATATGCGTGTATACTATATTGTAGGTCACGAACATTAGTCATCAAATGATTGTTCAATAAGTAATTAAAAGCTAGAATATATTTTATGATATTAAAAATAAACATATATCTTATTACAAAATTTAAAAAATAATTTCTCAACGACGCGCCCCATCAAGCTCAAGCATCTGTTGATTCTTATAAACTACTTTGAAGTATATATTCTCATATTAATAGATAAGAAATATATCAGCAGTCAATTTAAAATTGGACTCAATACTGAATATTTAAATTTTATGACTAACATAACAATTCCCAAATTCGGTCAATTACTATTAAAAGTATCAAGTCGAACATATTTTTTTCTAAAGTTATTTTTAATACATATGTTAGTACCTACACATCTGGGTATTCAGTGTGTCTAAGTACCTACCTAGTATCTAATTATTGAATAACAAAAAGATGATCTAAGTACCTAGAATCTAATGATTGCGGACTAAGAAGAGAATACTATTTATCACTAGTATTTATAGGCAGTTACAGACCGCATGGTGCCAAATGAATTAGATATTTTCGATTGTAAATCACATACGCGTTCCTACATTATCCCATTGACCACCGAGCGGCCCGATCGGGCCGAGACACAATAGATATTGTGTCTGTGATCCGAGGACTGACGGATTATATTGTGGATTTTGTAAAACTTTTATTGAAGTGCGCAGTTACTATGACATGAAAATATACTTAGCACAGATACTAGGAAAACTAGCATAACCAAATTTAGCCAAACCAAAGCTTAGGAGCGTGACACGATTATAAAACTTTTAATACTTGAACTAAACATTCGAAAGGTAATATCTTTGTAACCCATCTCCTATCGACGACTGTATCTCTTATTACGAAATAAGCCGTGGAGCGCAAAAATTAACATTCACGATTGCAACGGCTTTTTAAATTGATAATATTATAGATAAGGCTTGTTTAATGTTTTTCAGGTAAGCGAAGTATTTGACATTAAAATAACGCGGTGAAATTATTTATGAGTTTCTTGCCGGTTCTTCATCGTAGAAACTGCTTTCCGAATCAGTGGTAAATGGTAACGACGAATCAAAAATGCTTCTAGTAGAAGTCTATTTGAATAAACAAATGTATGAGTTTGAGTTTATTTTAAAGATCGCAACGTCATAAAATTGGAGTAGATTTAGCTTACAATGCAGCTTTGTAGTTCTTAATCAGTGTACAAATTTTATAAGAAAAAAGTGTCTATGTGTACCTGTTGACTTGAATATGTAAATTTCATCATGAGATTATGTCATATATTCAGGTAAGTCAAAATAAAACATGAAAGAAATGATAAATCTTTGATTCTACAAATCTACTACTTACTTTTTCCTCGTCATTCCCATTCGTGTATTCCATATTGTTATTTTCAACGACATTACAGCTAGCACTCTCTACAGCCAAATCGTCTTTCATATATTTGGACAAATCATTATTTTCTAGAAGAAGATTTTTCTCTATATCCTTTCCATTTGTATCGTCCATTTTATATTTTTTAACCACACACTCATTGTCTGGGTTCCGTAATTCCAATCGAATAGTTCTATGCGTATCATTCTCTATACAAATATTTATATTAGGCTGCGTTTTTTCCACAACCTCAATAGATATATTTGCGTGCCGTTTCAAGTCTCTATTTATCACATTGTTATTTAATTTCTCAAGTTTCGCTTCGTAATTTTTCTTTTTCAAATCATTGTAATAATCATCGACAATGCTTTCTTGCTGAACCATGTCGGTCAGATTCGCTTCGTTAATTTTAGTCATCGTTGCTTTGAATCTAATTGGTCACATTGTATCGGGTTATCAGTTCTATTGTCGGTTTAACACAGCGTAAATCATCAGATCATTATCTGTCGAGATGACCGTTTTATAAAACCATTCTATTTTGACCTCTGATTCTATCTGATTCAGTTCTGAATAGGCTTCGTATGAGCTGGCCGTCTCGATACCGGGTTGAGTAACTATCGTGAACTTTTACACGATTATTGTATCATTACGTTTCGTATGAGAATTCTATTTTCTGATTACTTTATCGCTGCGTCTCCCTCTAACCCGTTGTTCCTCCCGCTCTAATGATGTTATTGTTTACCTGCCCCGTTATTGATATTCAAATTGTGTTTCTAATGCGGCCGATTTCAATTGTAACTAGTAAGTACTTATTGTCACAGTAATTTGCTATTCCTGAATGACGTTGCAGATTTGCGTGATTACACAAAATTTAAACAGATAAAAAGTCACTTGTACACTTCACACATAGAAAACCTCCTTTTATCTGGCACCATAGACAAAAAAGTTTGAAAAAAAAAAGAACGAAGAAAAAATATTTGAATTTCCCGCGTCGCTCGGCACGTGAGCGGGCGCGCGTCGCTCGAGGCTATCACATGGAGTGGGCGCTGCGTGCGCAGTCGCCTCTGGACATGATAAAGTTGGGGATTTTGTAGTATATGCAAAAATTAACGAAGGAGTGAAAGCTCATATGTGGTACATACGTAATTATGGTTCGATATTATTAATTGCGGTATGTAGGAAACAGGTTTAACATAGTTTTAAAGAGATAGAAGAAGATAGAAGATATATTTTTATATTCCATACTGTAGGAGAATATGATTTTACAATTAAGAATATTTGCATAAATTACTAAGTATTGATATTCAGAATATTTAATGTATGTTCTCGTTTAAATGTAAATGCGTAGTGCACTCTTTAATTTCTTATATCCAGTATATCCACTCATAAAAAAACAATAACTTAAAAAATTTCTCAATAAACTTATAATATAACTTAAATATTATCTGTCCTCATAATCATTCTGCATCTGTTCTGTTTTACCTATTTCTCTACCTGAAATTTTTATATAATATCCTCTTCTGCACGTTTTTCTTTCTTTCGTTATATGTAATTTCATAACTTACATATAACGAAAGAAAGAAAAAAGAAAAAAATATTATATTTATTTGTATTCACTCCTTGTATATGCAGATGCACTATCTACCTTTTTCAATCTTTTCATTTTCCTATATCCCAAGGTTGCCTGGAAGAAATCGCTTCAAAGCGATAAGGCCGCCAATTTGTACGGTGAAGATTCTTTTTGTATATTATTGTATTGTTTATCTGTGCATTGTACAATAAAGTGTTTTTTATTATTTTTTTTTTATAAGTAGGTAGCACCTACAAGATTGTAACTAAATACATAATCAAAAACAGTAGATACTCACATATCACATCACAAGTGATTTCTTCCCATTTATCAAGACGAAAGCTCAGTGATGCATCGTAAAATCCAGCATATACTACACAAAAAGCTTCCACCTCGCGTCGCGAATCTATAACATTGTTCCTTTCATAACATCCAGTTTGATTGTATATACGTATGTGTGTGTGATATGCGTGTGTGTGCATGTACGTTTTCGAATCGACTTTTTAATACAAATCGATTTTTCTTTGTAACTTTTTAATTTGTTGGTTGCGTAATTGCTTTAATTGAATGATTTTATATTTTTCAGGCCGCGCCGTGCGCATTTTTGCACACTAGGTACAACTAGGCTTGCCAGGTGTCCGGCTTTAGCCGGACATGTTAGGCTTTTTGCAGTCGCGTCCGGCCAAATATGTACGTGTTTGGCCTGTCCGGCTTTTGTCAGGCTTTTTGTCAGAGTGGCGATTCGTACGACGATGGGCGGACGAGCGCCCGACCTGAACGGACAAGGGCGAGCGGAGAGCAAACTATCTTCCGGCCCGCGATTCGCGGAACTGCTTAAAGTTGGCAGAATATTATTTTGCAATACCAGGCCACAATGCCAACGTTGAAAGAGTTTTCTCTTTAATAAACGCCCAGTGGACAAAGGAACGCAGTAGACTACAAACAGATACAATTGCTAAGATGATGTTCTTGTTATGCAATTTAAAATTAACATGTAAAGAATTTTACGATATGATTTCTAAGGAAAACGAAATTCTTGACAAAGTAGGTGCAAGTGCCAAATATAAGTATAACTAGATTTTGTTATTTTTTAAAGATTTTAAATTGTTCTATAAATACCTACTATAAAGTAAATTCTTACCTAGCCGTAAAATTAATATTATCTTTTTGTTACTTTCCAGAAGAATGATTATTTTTATTTGTTTTATTATATTTTTTAGTTTATAGTATTAAGAATGCCAAAAGAGAGCTATATTCATTTGTTTTTTAGTTTTAATAATATTTAATTATCTACAAAAGACTGATGATCCATTTGTAAGTAAAACTGTAATAGTGTAACTTAATAAACATTTCAAATTCGTAAACGAGTTTTTTTATTATAAATATTATGTCCATCTTTTAATAAATATCGAATATCCTCACTTTTCACCACGTATAAATACTTTTTTCAACAGCCCAGCTGTAAAAATATTATGTTTGGCAATAAAAAAAACATGTTCGGCTTTTAGGCCAAAATGTCCGGCCTTATATAGTGCGCAGTCCGGCCTTTGCATTTTATGGCCTGGCAACCCTAGGTACAACTGTCAACTAGTATAAAAATGTAGTTGATAAAAATCTTATTTTATTAATAGATATATTGATTAAAGTGTGTAAAATTAATTTTACGTATTAAGTAAATATTTTTTGGAATGTCTTTTTAGAAGTAGCCCTATAAAAGTATAAACCTAATAAAATACACTGTCTATTACACAGTACACTATCTCTAAAAAAAGTGTTAATATGATGAGTAGGATGTGTCATGTGTATGCCCGAATATACCTACCAAACTTTAAGTCTCATGATTATAAGAATCATGAGACTTGACTTGAAGTTTGGTAAAACCTTTTCAAGAGATTTGCTCTGGCTTCATACTACTTGACCTAGCACAAAAAATTACTTATGTTTAATCGGCAAAGGTAAAATATTTTATAGGTTCACTGGAGAGCCTATCATTACCTCCTCATAAGAAATAACACTACAAAAATAAAAATACGCATACACTTATTTGTTAGCGTGGGCAGATGGATTCAATAAGCTTGGGGTCATAGATTATTGACATGTCAACATTCTGTCAATAGTGAGTCGAGTGACACCCACTCAGATAAACGAATGCTTTCACAGTTATAATGAGAAGATTTTTAAATGGCAGGTTGTTTGCTTTGAAGGTGATGGGAATCTGTAAGTTGCAAGCAATTGGTAAGGTTGAAAAACTGTTTAAATGGTCTGTACTGTAATGCGGGAACAATAGTTCCAATAGGATTCCAAGTTTATGGAATATCAAATGATACAATATAATGTAGCTAATTAGGTTAGTGAATTTTAAGGGTAAGATAAAATTCTACAAATTAATTAATGATAGGTGAAGGTGGGTATCATAACTAATCAATATTTACATAGGTACAATATTCGAGAAATATTATTAATGGTATTAAATAGTTTATTAGTGAATAAATAATATTTATGTTATTTTTAATCATATAATTAAAATTCACAAAATGCAAAACGTTACATTGAAACGAACAACAACGCCATCTATTCTAAAGAAATTAGTACTATTTGGATACCACGATGTGTTATAGTTCTTATCATTCAAACTAGATGGCGCTGTAAGCATACAAATATATCCAATGTTAGACGTAACTTCTGATTTGATATTTATGTGGATGAATAGTTGTCATTTTAGTTGTCACTGTTTCCTGTCCGAACATGCTTAGCTGTCGCATATTATAAATTGCCGCGTTCCTTTGTCTCGTGGCGCATTCGTACGAATCGTGTCTAGGGGCTCGGACGCTGTTTATACGACGTTCGACCCAACTACCCTCACTTTACTAATAGTCGTTGACTAGCTGCGTTTTGTTATCAACTACCTACATCAATTAGGTAGCTGTGTAGAATCGCAGTACATTCTTATTACGTTCAAACTAATATTTAACTAGCTTCGCGTCTTATTTCTTATATCAGAAGTGGGATAGAATTCAAGCCTACACTTGTTAATTGTTTTGAGTTTTGTAACGGCATACTGGCGTTTGTGTTTTTTCGTGCGTTGTGTGAAGTAAAAATTTGTTACGTGGATTATTGTAACGGGAATGTAGTTCATCGAAGGAATTGTGTGTAGTGATCCAAATCGCTAGTCAAACCCTGGCGTTGAGGTATTATCTAGTCGCTGGCGTATCGTAGTGATGTATTTCACTAGTCGAACGAGCGTAGATATACCAAGATACGCGAATGGAGTGTCTATGTCATGTGGACGTGGTTATTGTTCTGTCAGGTCAGTCTGGCCGAGGCAGGATGGTTGTGTAATCCCGAGATGAACTACCGTAGTGTTGTAATACGAGAATAGGCGTACGAGGACGTACGATTGTCAGTATGGCCGTGTTAGACGTAACTTCTGATTTGATATTTATGTGGATGAATAGTTGTCATTTTAGTTGTCACTGTTTCCTGTCCGAACATGCTTAGCTGTCGCATATTATAAATTGCCGCGTTCCTTTGTCTCGTGGCGCATTCGTACGAATCGTGTCTAGGGGCTCGGACGCTGTTTATACGACGTTCGACCCAACTACCCTCACTTTACTAATAGTCGTTGACTAGCTGCGTTTTGTTATCAACTACCTACATCAATTAGGTAGCTGTGTAGAATCGCAGTACATTTTTATTACATTCAAACTAATATCAAACTAGCTTCGCATCTTTTTTTATTATACCAATTATTCTTAAAAATACATGCTATAATATTATCTATATTAATTATCAAAAATACTAAATCACAATAGAAATAAAATCATAGTATGTATATAGTTATGTAATATAATACATAAAATTACAAATGTAATTTTTTTTATTACAGCGACCTCTATTGTTGAGTAGCTGCATTAACAAATTTATATTAGTTCTTAATACTCACCCAGGTGGCGTTGCTATCGTTGGACACGGTTTGGAATGTAGGCACACAACGGAAAGTCATTTTGGAAATATTTCCTATAGACTAACATTAAGTTGAAGTTTCTTTCTCACAGCTTACCTAGAACCAAACAAAACACCTACTTAGTGATATTACAATAAAAGAATAAACCTATATTTTTAGTGTTAGTCGTAGACCGTGCACAGAACATAATTATAAAAGAGGTCTCTATAAAATACCTCTCTTTATATGTTCTGTGGTGTTAAGATTAACATTAAATCGATTTCAATTTACTTAATTTAATAAAGCTAAAATAAACGGTGATCGAAATTATACAATAAAATATTTGATAACATAAGAGACCTATTACAATTTTTTTTTATACGTTATCTAGACTCATTTTTCCAACCCAAGTAGGTCTATTAATAACCCCAAAACCCCGACCGCATTAATCCTACAAAATGCGACTCCATTATTACTTTCCAACGGCACTTAATTTTTATGCACAATTATTTCAAGATTGAAGATTTCTAGGCCCGTGCCATGCCCGCGGCAGTCCGGTTTACGACCGCGACCGCCATAAAAAAACTTTGACGAGGTTGCCACTTGCCAAAACATCGGCTTTACTCTTTTATTTGTGGCTGGCGTTTGCTTTAAATGATTTACTTGTAAAAATTCACTATTACTTACTTTTGTTAAAGAAATGTTTGAATATGACGCTTTTCTGTTATATTTATAGTAGGTAATATTTTTAATCTTATTACTACGTTTAATAACAATATCTAAACAAAAAATACAATCTTCTAATTGTAAAATAAGTCTTGCCTTTTTACAATTGGAGTATACCTAATAAATTTACACAATCCAATAGAAAACATCGTTACTATTGAAAATAATATAAATTCAACCCATGAATAATAATTCATTTTTCGGACACAAAGCACTCGTATTACTAGCCAAGCTAGCTTTGTTTAAGAATTATATATACCTTATACCTATTAGTTATAAATTACATAGTTATATATATATATATATACCTATTAGTTATAAGTTACATTTATGTATGCTTGCAGGTGAAATTGTTCACAAGCTTTTACCCGCGACTTTGTGTGATAGTGGAAGGCTTTTTTCTTCAGATTTTATTTTAGCTGTGACAAGAAAAGTTAATATGTACCTAGGTAGTTGGCTGATGACTTTTCACCGTTTATTCGGGCATTCTGTTAAATGTTAACTCCAACTCAAACATTTATTCAATTAGAATAAAGAATAAGAATAAAATATTTTTTTTCAATTAGACTTCTTCTAGAAGCACTTTTGAAATGTCATTACATATTTTTAACGGTAACCTATTAAAAACTCGAATTTCTATTACCCGAATCTTAAAACCCCGAAAACTGTTGTTAGAACTTTTAAAAGACAGATGTAATGAATGACAAATTTTTAAAATTCCTTTTTTAATTTCCCAGATGAATCAATTTCCAGATGCACCAAAACCAGATTTTTAAAAAGTATTTTTTTGTTTCCCGTATTCTCATAATCCAGATTTCAATATACCAGATTCTCAGAATACTTTTTTTTGTTTCCCATCGTACCATTTTCCAAATAAACTATTGCCAAATTTTCATAATCTTTTTATTTGGTTCCCATATAATCGTATAACAGATAAACTATTGCCAGATTTTCATAATCTTTTTATTTGATTTCCATACAATCGTGATTATACTATTACTATCGACTGAAAATAAACATTGTCAGTAAGTAAATTTATTGTTTTACTTGTCCATTACAGACCTTTTTTAGTGTCAAAGTCGATTCAGTAGGTTAGGTTTGAACTACGACCCCCACGCTAGAACTGACTCGCTATTGTTTTACTTGCCTATTACAGAAAGGTTTAAGTATCAAATTCGACTCAGTGGGTTAGGTTAGGTTTGAACTGTGACCCCCCATGCACGAGCCGAGCGAGCGAAGCGAGCGTGCCGCGGCAGCGGCCGGCGAGTGCCAGAACCGACTCTCTATTGTTTTACTTGCCCATTACAGAAAGGTTTAAGTATCAAATTCGACTCAGTAGGTTAGGTTAGGTTTGAACTGTGACCCCCCATGCACGAGCCGAACGAGCGAAGCGAGCGTGCCGCGGCAGCGGCCGGCGAATGCCAGAACCGACTCGCTATTGTTTTACTTGCCCATTACAGAAAGGTTAGTGTTAAAATCTATTCAGAAGGTTAGGTTAGGTTCGTGCTGCGTCCCCCTGGAAGGATTACGTTTTGCTAGATATCGTTTATTGGAATTTCAAAAATCTGGACATTGTTTGTCTGGATATCAATTAACTGTTTTTCAAAAATTTGTGTTTTAAAAATCTGGCTTTTGTGCATATGGATTACGGTCATCTGGATTTTGTGCATTTAGATTTCGTATGTCTGGAATTCATTCGTCTGAATTGTAAAACGTCGTACAAATAAAGAAATGGGCAAATGAAATTCGGAGTTGCGATTATATGGCAAACAAAACTTCGTAATTTTAAAATTCGGGGTTATGAAAAAATGTCCAAACGTTTTCTGGATTATGATATTCGGAATATTAAAATTCGAGATAAAGATAGGTAACCATTTTTAACATTTACCTCCGATGTTATTATTTAAAGAACGCCTAAATAAACTGTGAAATTTGATACTTACCTACCTCTATGAATTCTCATTCTGAAAATGTTTATTGAATTTTCCTGTATTTTCTTGATTAGATATCATTTCAAATATCAAATAAGTATTCATAATTTGTTTACTCTAACATTTCTTACGTCACATTGCTTTCTTCCACAATTACCTACTAAGTAGGTATGTTATCTACAAGATCTCTACCTCCCTATTCAAATAGCTATGTTACCTTTTTCTATAATATTACAAGCGACGTCATATTTATTTTAATTTAGTATGATTTATTAACGTCTATTAAAGGTTATAGAATGAACACAAAAGAGTATTTTAATTATGGATTCCAGAATAAAGTAACAAAATTCCTCATCTTGATTAAGCTTCTGTCTACGCTCCTTATAATTTATGTAAAAACGGAAGTCAATAAGTGTTCTCTAACAATCTCAAAAGGTAACATGTAAAATATTTGAAAAAAGTAAATGCGATCTAATGTAAATGTAATAGCGGTGAAATTTGAAGAAAATCCGGGAATGCGTATTATAAATTGGTAGCTCCGTTCATTTCAACATTCCAACAACGCCTGTTCTTTTTTTTAAATTGGTCTTGTATTAAATTGCCAGTGATTTGTTTTTATTTTTTAATATAACCAGGCTGTGGCGGTTTAGATTATAAAGCGGGTTTTACACACACTCATTTAAAGTTGAGAGATTAAAAATGAAGTATAGGTCTACCAGAATCTGATGGCATATTTATATTTTAAAAATAAAAGATTTTCATGTGGCAACTTTATTTGACAACTATCAAATTGGTTGTCAAATTATTGTGTTGATGACATGTTGATGATTAATTTTAGAATTTTGTCTTGAAAATCTTCGAAATGTCGATAAAACCGCTGCGATCACAAGCAAGAGGTATTGTTTACAATGTGTATAGAAAAACATTCGATGAAGAAGGGTCAAACACATCACAATTTTCTATTTTAAAGCGCGTGAAAGATTTTATTGCTAAGTTGGACTTACCCGTTTTGATACTTTAAATTAATAATGTTGTTTGTTGATTAAAATATAATTTTATGAAAACTTATTAACGTAACAGCACCAGTCTTGGACAAGCATCCAGTAATGGACAAAATAAATATTAAATTTAAATATTAAGACCAAAATTAACGTTATATAGTTTGGCAATACTTAAAATAAAAGTTTGGTTCATAAGCTATCAAAATACGACATTTCATCTTATTCAGCCAAAATG
Organism: Colias eurytheme; assembly: GCF_061535395.1. NCBI lineage: Eukaryota > Metazoa > Arthropoda > Insecta > Lepidoptera > Pieridae > Colias > Colias eurytheme. Next base: position 3,676,483 of record NC_143004.1, read on the forward strand.
TTTTAAGATGGCAGAACGTTATGTTTAGATGCTGCGACTCGTTTCGAAGAAATCCGTTTTTACTAAGAAAATCCGGAAGTGAGGACACAATTTTGGTTACCTATAAGAATTTTTGTATAAATGTCAGCAAAATTTGATATTACTTTTATTTATAGTAGTTAAGTGTACGAAATATTACACGATTTAGTATCATGATAGGTTATGTTGTTTAAATAAAATTCATCAGTGTCCATAACTGGATTTAATTCTATGGATATATCCATTTATGGACATATGTCGAAAATAAACTTTTTTTAAAGGTATTAATTACATGCGCTTTTCTGTATTGTCTTTTCTTTCTGATTAATAATATACCTATCACGACCATTTCAAACAAAGGGTTCCAATATTGTACAACAATTGTCCATGACTGGATTTGCTTTGGTTCCTATAATGGACATTGATATTTTTTGTTAAAATTACACTAATGGGTCCAACAACATAATATCTATCTAAACATGAAGAATATATTTTAGAACAATGGGTCATTATGTGCTGTGTGACTCGTTCTCGGCTTCATTCTCTATCACTGCGTAGAGAAGTCGCATACTTATGCGTATTGTAACGCATCTATCATAGAGAGAATTCTCTGATGAACTGTTTGGATCATTGTCTGCTGCTAAATTCCACCATACACATGCTTAAATTTCATCCACACCATCTTGACAACAGTTTAAAAAAAGCTTTTTGCCTCGTGCTACAATTTGGAATCCATATCGATGGACCGATCAGATTAAGGCTGCTGGCGGATTCAGATTGGCGATTCACTTCACGAGTGCAGCGGAATGCCAGGAAACAGAGAGATATGGCGGAACATCGTGAAGCGGGTAACATCTACCCCCCTAGAGTGATATGACGAAGAAGAAGAAGTCCCAAAATGGATGAAATGGCAGTACTTTTTTTAATTATATTTTTCATCCCTGACTTATTGAGAAAAAAAACCATATTGGTGTTTCTTAACGGACATAACTCGTATTTAACGATGCATTTGTCCAATTTTTGCCTAGAAAATGGAAATTAAGACTGTTTTAAATATTATGAGTATGCAAAATACTATTTTTTATAAATACATCCCCGATTTATTGTATTCCAATCATCATTTTCAAGATTCTATTGATAACTATAAGTCTTCTCCAAGTGTAAATAACTGGAGAAACGACATTAGGTACAGTCCATAAATGGGTGTTCATAACTGGATGTTGTCCAAAACTGGGTGTCCATCATTAGATTTTTCACTGTCCAACACTGGTGCAAAAAAGTGGTTTTTTAATTTATAAATAACTTCATTATTTATGCATTGTAATCTTTTTTCTAACATTGGTTACGTTAAACTAACATTGAACTAAAGGTATAACTAAACAATATCCAATAAAGTTAAAAAACCTACGAGAAATTTGCAAAAAACTTCATTTTTTTCCTTAATCTGTACAAGACTGGTGCCGTTACCTTACAGGAGTTTCCATTCTTGGCTATTTGTCAAGTCCAAGGTGTACAAGTCAATTTTATAATGTGTTAATACTTACGAAAATAAACATGATTTTATTTTATTATTGTTTTATTTTATAAAAAATTATAAACAATCGTTAATTAATATAGTAAATAAGTTTTGATCTGCATTATCATTACATCCATATTTTCACATGCCACAATGATATACATATGTATATTCAAATATAGGTATGTGTAAATACATAATATTATGTATTACCTTTAGAAAAGTAATATGTATATTATACAATATGTAATAAGTACCTACATAATATTACGTGGATATCTCATTATTAAATACAGTATTATCCACTTGTTTAATGTGACTAATGATATTGAGCACAAAATAAAAAATACGCAGTATCAAAATCGTTCAGTCCATTTTCCCTAGGGTTGCACACTCAAAATTTTGATTTCCCTAATTGCCATCAGATTCTGGTTTACCTATAATGACTAATATTTCAATTTACATAGGTAGGTATATCGCTACGTTATATAGGCTACTCGAGAAAAGCCAGCTGATTGAAATAAGAAAACTCGAATGTAATAATTTATTACCGTCTTTCGTTTTACATAATCTTCGAAAATTTATCCCAGTTTTAGCATTTTTTAAGCAGTTTTACAATACTTAGTACAGAAACCACGACTAGAGAAGTTTAATTTCGGATCAATGGAAAGAGCAAGTAGGTATACTCCGATCATCTACTTAAAGCATTGTCATAGACATGGTAGTAAAATTAAAAGAATAATTGTATGTGTTATAGCTTGAAAAGCTTTTAACTACGAGATTTTAATCACTAAGGAGCGAAGTTAAACGCTGTTGTCGAAACGCCGCGAGGAGGCGTGGCTGTATGATGGATGCCTGTGCCTAAGATTGAATGTCGTACGTCACTGAGTCCCTATTAAATACAGACAAAACAAAAGCACAGATAATCAAAACAAAACAGACTCTATGTCATATAAATAAAGGTGTTGCCAACAGAAAAAACAATGTTGTAAAATTAAAAACTTTTGTTCCGAGCTTATCCATTTCATTAAGGAAAACGCTAGATTTAAACAGAATATTGATGATGCTATGCTGTGGACTAATTTAAGTAAATAAATGACTACCAAGATCGGTATTACAAAAGGTAGGTCTTGATTTGTTTAAAAAATTTGTATAAATAGATATATTGTACTAGAATACTTCACAATAATGATCATTTAATGTAGACTAACGGAATCAAAAAGATTTCAAACCGATTTGGATTCATAACTTCAATAATAATAATTCCCATACAGAATAAGTTAGATACGTTAAGAAGTCTCAACCCAAATAAAAAAATATCGATAAAAGTTCGAGTAAATTGATTGAATTATTAGTTACCGTGTTACGAACCGACCGTGGAGTGTGCCGTGGTCACGACCGTTTTGAGCTACACTATCCTATTCTACTATCCTATCCTATCCTACTAATATTATAAATGCGAAAGTTTGTGAGGATGGATGGTGTGTGCGTGTATGTTTGGTACTCTTTCACGCAAATACTACAGAACCGATTACAATAAAATTTAGCACACATATCGAAGGTAACTTGGATTAACATATAGAAAATATTTTATCCCGGAAACCCCACGAGAACGGGAACTATGCGGGTTTTTCTTTGATAACGCGGGCGAAGCCACTAGAAAGCTAGTTTTATATATTTAAGTTCAATTTTAATATCTAAACATAAAAACAATAAAATTTACATTTAGTAACTAATTGGTTCGTTGATAACATATAAGTAAACTAGATGTCGCTATGATGCTCATAAGTCATAACCACTCATAACTCGCACTTGCATTTTGTTTTTGGCGCATAGATTATATCACAAGTTCCGACGTTCTACGTGTTCACGGAACTTGCAGTCAAGCCAATTTTTGCAGAGCCTCCTACATTACTCGAAAGAGTAGCGTAGAGCTTTTATTAAGGTAAGTCTTTAAGTATAAAAAATACAATTGCACGTAACTATTTAAATTTTAATCCAAAAGAAAAATTTCGTAATGCCGAGTGGCGAGTTTACATTATTCCAGTCCAGTGATCCAGTACAGTACTGGATTGCTTACTGAAAAATGTAAACGGGCACTGGAATGAACTGAATCCAGTAAGCATCCGCGGTCTATTTACTGGAATAATGTAGACGTTACAGATCCAGTCCAACACTGGACTGGAATAATGTCAGCCAGGCATTACGAAATTTTTACAATACATGTACATTTACTTCAGTCATGACATCGTATGAGATTTTTGCAAGCATGTTTAATGTTCTCACCCACCACTAGATGTCACTGTCATTTTCTAGATCGCGCTATTGAAGTTTTTTGTGCAATACTATATATTTCCAGCAGAATATACCTTCGATGCTTATGGGCGACGTTTGTTGCTTACCTTAAATACTTTTTGTCGAGCTAACTACATCATAATAGTGTAGAGCTTATATAATGCCATGGAAGAGAGAATCAGAGAAGTTTGAAGATGAAGAAAAAATTGAGAAGAAAATAAAATGTGTAAAGTGTAAACTAAAGCATTATCAGTTGTTCCTACTATTTTTTATTTATCTCTCCTGACTCCTCCACTCTCCAGTAGGTATTGCTACGTTAATATTTTTGACTAGCGGTCCGTCTCTCCATAAGAACTATCCTCGTACTTCAAGGAATATTTTAAGAAATGAATTATCGAAATAAGTCCACTAGATCACGGGTGATGCCGTGACCAAGGGAAATATGGATTCATTTTTATATATAATAGAATGTTCAACGAGCACTTAGAATTGGAAGGAATGATGTGCGAAATTGCTTCTAGCTTTCGGATCATACACAATCTATAGGTACTGTTGGTTTAATGCTCTAAGTCTATACTTAATATTATAAAGCTGAAGAGTTTGTTTGTTTGTTTGAACGCGCTAATCTCAGGAACTACTGGTCCGATTTGAAAAATTCTTTCGGTGTTACATAGCCCATTTATCGAGGAATGCTATAGCTTATCATCACGCTAAGACCAACGAGAGCGGAGCAATGCGGGTGAAACCGCGCGGCACAGCTAGTTCTAAATAAACATTAATTTGCTTCATCATTGTGTATGATCCGGAATTCGAATTCTCAATTCGAACCCATATAGTTTCAGAGATTAGCACGTTCAAACAAACTCTTTACTTTTATAACTTAAGTTTATTATTTTACTAGCTGTATCCCAAAATTTTACCCACATTGTGTCGCTTCTATTGGTGTAAGCGTGATGATGCGCCTATAAACCTTCTTCGATAAATCAACTATCTTAATTATTCTAACTGACATAATTTTTCAAATCAGGCCAATGGTTCTTGAAATCTTGAGATTATCGCGTTCAAGCAAACAAACTCTTCAACTTTAAAAAATTTGTATTTAGTACATAGATTTTTTTTATCATTAGTGCACTGAACTTTTCAAGGCTAAAAGAAATAACATTAACAAGTGAGATGGGTATAGTCTCTTATTTTAATTGATGGTTGTAAATATGGAGGTGTCATAGTTTCCGGTCATAGACAAAAAATATGTCGATTTTGATGTAGGTACGAGCTAACTGACAGATATTTAAAAATTATTTTCATATTGGTTTTGATTTTAATGTTTGCGAGTGAAGGTAATAGATTGTATTGTAGGTACAAAAGTGTATGGAAGGTGTAGGCAATCTTTTTATAATGAGATGCTGGACTTTGCCTTTCTGATTCAGGGAGATTAATTTTACTTAACTTTTTTGTAAGTACACCGTAACTTTGTTTTATTTATTTTCATCCATCTGTTGTCGTTTTCGGGCTATTCTTTTTCTTTCGAAACGATACAGTAAAACATCCTCACGATGTCATTCGACATGTCAATAATCAGAAATTCGAGAACATGCGACATCTACGCAACCTGCACTTGGCCAGCGTGGTGGTCCGTGGATTACGCCCTTTACCCCCCTATGAGGTCCGTGTCTCAGTATTAGCCAATAGGAACAATATGGGCTCATGATGATAAGAAAATATTTATAAAACTATGAAACCACTGACCGCAATGAAAAGGTATAAAACATTCTCCTGTCTTAACAACTCAATATAAATGGCCAAAAAGTGATTATAACTTTCTTGCACCGCATTTCTTCGTTTCAAATTAGGCCAATCAAGTGCATGCGTGTTCCGAATATAAGTTACACAAGAATCGTGTCCGAAATGTAAAACATTTAAATTGCATATTATTGCTACCGTGCACGCGGCCTCCGAATTCCTCGCAAACTTGTAATTACAGTTGATTTGCTCATCCCGATTTGCCAAAAAAACCCTTCTAATTCGAGCAGGCTTAGCGTGAGAAAGGATTTTCGCCTAAACCGACTTTGCCGCTTTACCGGTAAATGGAATTCAATAAATCTTCAATACGATGAATCTTATTAACATTATTAATCGCGGTGCATTTGAAAAAATTAAAATGAGATAATTTTACCGGCGAACGGTTGCTACGGCATGCTGAGAGCTCGCACTCGGAAAAAAGGACGCCGTCGACTCAACTGTCAGAGCGCGGACAGAAAATGAGAAATGTTGCAACAACAAAAAAACGACCATAGACTATATCCATTCATAAAACGGCCACTCGCATTTAGAAATTAGTTTATTTTAATTACCCGGTCAGCGTATTGTTTTCATTATTGGACGATCGTTCGACTGGACAATATATTTTATTGTCTTTCTGTACGACATGATTTATACGTCTAGTTAGTAAGTTATTTGAATTTTAATTTAGACGAGTTTTAATGGGGTTCGCTTGAATGCGTTCTAATTAGGGGAAAACAACGGCGGGAAGATATGAATAATGTCAGATATAAATTCCGGTTATGAGTTAGGAAAGCGATCAGAGGTATCGGTACAATAGAATGTATATTGTATTTGTGTGCTAACAAATTGCTTTTGAAAAACTGAACGATGAAATATGGCTCGATTTGTGTTTGGATTTTATGGATTCTATTCACAGGTACGTACCTTCATGAGCGGAAAACGAGTAATTGCCTCGTTACGTTATATTATTTCACCAAAAGACAATATTTCTGAATGTTAGTTAATATTTTAGAATATTTTTGTTAGTATGCGAGTTGTGCGATTTCTTTTAAAGTTTGGTAACACACTTGGATTAGCCACTGCTACCTTGGTAATATTTTATAATGAATCTGTAATTTATTATTGGTAATAGACGTATACTATGATTTTTATTAGCTTCGTATTGTTAATACGTTTGCTAGCTTATTACTTGGATAATTATGTTATTCAGTATTCTATACTGTAATCTTTCTCTACTAGAAATCTCATCCAGATCCGATCAGCTGTTTGAAAGAAAGAGAAACAAATGAGGGACTATTTGAAAGATTGTACTCAGAAAATCTACACTATGTATCAGGTACGTTGTAGATTTTGTATTTTACTTACATGATGAAATTCCATTTATAAAGATACATGTGAAGTGCCGTGTCCCCAAGTGGGGTAAGGGGCAGATGCATTATGCATACATCTGTTTCACTGATCGATTTTCTTTAGGGACAAGTAGGTGATCAACTGATCAGCCTTCTGTGTCCTGCCAGACTGAGACATTTTTTTTTCTTCGTCCCCACCAGGAATCGAACCCAAGACCCCTTCGTTCTACGCTCATGCGTCAACCACTGTACCAAAGAGGCGGTCAAAGATACATACGAGTTAAAGATACATACCTACTAGCATATTATGACCTGCAGTATGTATACCTGTAAATATAATTATACTAAACCCAACTTCAGCTTCCAATTACAATAAAAAGGAAAACCAAAGTAGGATCTGCCATTTAAACTTTACGACACATTAAAAATTGATTCGAACAATTACAAAAAAGTACAAGTTATTAATGCATATTAAAATTAAAGCCACATATCACTTGGAATAAATCAAAACACGACACACTCATTCGAACGGAACACTACTAAAGTTAACAATAAAAATAAAGGTATTATTGACTGTTAAAATATACCCGTGATACTTATTGAAAGGGGGTTTCGAGGCAATTAGAAGCTCGAATTGATTAAACCCGCGTTTGTTGTCTGTGGGCGGGTGACGTGTGATGACATTTCGGTTCATTTTTCGGTATGGCAATGTTGGTGCTTTTTTTTTCTAACAAAATGATTATAGAAAAGAGATTTGTTTTGTGTGTGACTCACACACAAGAGTAATGATAAAAAATAATGGTTTATAATTAAGGTATACAGTGGTCTAATAACTGAAAAGCAACATCATAAAATATAAATTTACTGACATATTATCTAAAACATGAATTAATAAAAGAAGTCATGGTTCAAAAAGAGATATAATGAATACCTAAATAACTAAAACCCTATGTTTGGGTCAAAGGCAGAATAAAGCTAAAAAAAAGATAAGTCATAACATTGTTACAAGATTGAGATTTGCAAAATAGCATCTACATTTTTTATTCCCAAAAGATGCTTAAGGTAATTGAAAGATTGCCATAATCGCGTAACCGTAATGATTATTTAATTGTCAAAATGTTGCCAACAAAGAGTCCGCGCGAAATTAATTTGTCACGATTCGAAGCGTGCGTTCCATAGAAGTCCGCAATGGCAACACCGTTCCCGTTTCAAATTCGAAATTCGAAATTAATGGCGAATTTGACAGGAGCTTTATTGTGGCGGCTAATTTAAATCCTATCAAGCGATGACAGCGCTTTAATGGGATCGCCGGTTTTTAAAGGCATTTCCTTTGGGCATTGTCGTATACTTGCTGGTTATTATGTTTTAATTGATCTTTTAAATTGATAATTACCGAGATGTTTATTGAGTTTAATGTTTTAATTGCGAAACGTTTAATTTAAATAGATAATTGCGAATTTAATTAGGCGTAGCTTGTGGACTGCTGTGCATATTTTAATTAATTATTATCAAACATTGTTTGTACAGGAATGTCTAGGAGCTTTCATTAATTGAAAAGGAAGTATAGACCATACCACATAATATCCTTTTTTGTTTTTGTGGACTCTATTCCACCACTTTTTGGTTGTCAGTCTTTCGTTTGATCGGACGGCTTCAGGCTCAGGACCGACGGCGTAATCTCCAGGGGACAAGAAGTAGGTATATTTTGATATATTTATTCAAACTTGGGTTTAAAGAGCATGTGTTGCACAGATAAATGCAGCTGTCTAAAGGTAAAATCACAGTATTACAATATTATTTCCTACAGTAAGGAATCGCCTTTGATGTCGCGCGATGCCGCCGCCAGCGTAGGTACTTACGCTGCCACACGAAAATACGCTAGGGTTGCAACAAATGGGAAATAAAACATTTGTGATTATTAATATTATGATGAAATCATTTATTCATATTTCATATGTACATTCAAAATAATTGCGATTATTAAATCTGATGTAATTATTTGTTCATAAATATATAATTACAGATATTCCACTGCTAAATATTATTTACGTGGACACTTTAGTATTGGATGTTCTTAATTGTATATGTGTGTAATAACTAAGTAATGCATTCGCATTGGGATGTACAATCTGATTAGAAAATAATGAGGACAACATATACATAGCTTTGATTTTAATTCAACAGATACAATTAATACAATCTTTCTGAAATATTGTTTCCTTCTGGGATTTCAATGTAGATTTACATCCGTAAACGGAACAGTTTGTGCGCGCCATAATAGAATATGTAAGTACCTATGTATAATAAAATTATTACACAAAAAATACGACTGCGTCGTCCTTTCGCGATAGGTAAAGCAATCTCAGCGTGATTGCTTTACGCGGCCCGCGTCGCCCGACCCCCGCCAGTTCCCCTCCGTTTCTCTGCACAAGTACATTCGTCGCACTACTGTAGGATGGTAATACTGTGGTAAAATCATGTTTAGAATCCATCCAGTAAGGTTTTTGAGATAAGTCGAGAAACTAATAGCAATGCAAACAAAAAATCTTTTTTTTAATTCCTACCTATGTATAACATTACTGATTAGTGATTACTACAGTAAAATGGATAAATTAAAGTTTAAACCGTTTTGTATTTTCATACTTTTCATGTTCTTACTTTCAAAGCTACCCATAAAAATATTATAAGGTAACTAGCGGTCCGCCCCGGCTTCGCCCGTGGTACATATGAAAAATAGATGTTGGCCGATTCTCAGACTTACCCGATATGCACAGAAAATTTCATGAGAATCGGTCCACCCGTTTCGGAGGAGTATGCAGACTAACATTGTGACACGAGAATTTTATATATATAAGAGAAGAGATATAAATAAGACACTAGTGTTCTATATCTAGAGAAATTGTATATTCTACCTACAGTATTATAAACTACTAACGTCAGCCGACGGATTCGCTTGTCTATGCGTGAAATGTGAATGCGCAATTTCCTAAGAAAATGAGCCTTATTTCGTTTTACAAGTTACCATTTATGTACATATTGTATAAATATTCATCCAGTCACATGTAGCAAATATAATTATAGAATAACTTTCGCATTTATAATACCTATAATTATTAGTGTAGGTAAATTAAATGTTAAACAGAAATATGTAATTATAACACAATTATTATCATTGACACTCGTAATTAGAATAATTTATATGTGTTTGCATATAAACGTATTTTAACGCGTGATAATGTGTTTAATCTTGATATAATAATTAATAGGTACCGAATAACTTATGAATTATACTATTTTATTATAAAATTGCTAGTGCCTGTAACTGCGTCAGTAAGGATAATAGGCGCAGTTTTATTATAGACTTAAGCTGTGCCGCGCGGTTTCATCTGCAGTGGATGAACCGAATGAAGAATAAAACCGGCCAAGTGCGAGTCGGGCTCGCGCACAAAGGGTTCCGTAGCAGCAAATATAATAAATTACAGTTAAATCAACCTATCTCAAAAACTATAAGAGATACTTTGATCAAACCAAAAATCGTTGAAAGAGTTAATTAGCATGCATCACCTCTATTTTTTTTAGAATTTTATACCCCGTAGTTATAAAAATAGAGGGGGGGGGACATACTTTTTACGACTTTGAGAGCTGATATCTCAAAAACCGTTCACTTTAAGAAAAATGTTTTTTAGAAAACTTTATATCATTTTAAAAGACCTTTCCATTGATACCCCACACGGGTATGTACATCGAAAAAAAAAATTTCATCCCTCAGTTACATGTATGGGGGGCCCCACCCCCAATTCTTTTTTTTACTATTTAGTGTCATATTTTTGTAGCGGTTCATACAATACATATTCCCATCAAATTTCATCACTGTAGTACTTATAGTTTCCGAGTAAATCGGCTGTGACAGACGGACAGACGGACAGACGGACAGACGGACATGACGAAACTATAAGGGTTCCGTTTTTGCCATTTTGGCTACGGAACCCTAAAAAAGCCTGTGTGTTACATACCTACATATCCAAGATATATCACTGTCTCGAAATTGCTCTAGAAAATTTCAAAATTAATTTAACTGCATTGTTCACATCACCAATAACGAAACGATTTTTAATTCGGTTGTTTTTGGGACTAAATCCTAACAAACAACAAATTAACTTTCTTTTTAAGAGTTAGGTAATTCATGGTTATATTTTTATTACTTTCGTCGAAAGTACAAAAAGTAGAAGAAGGAAAGTGACGTCATAATGTCCTATCACCTATGGTTGTCTGGATAACGCATTGCAACGATGATACCGATTGACCTAAACCCTTAAAGGCCTGTAACCTGTATCTACCTACAATCACAATCTAATATCTAATATTCTAATATCTAATATCTAATATATATTATAAAGGCGAAAGTTTGTAAGGATGTATGGATGTATGGATGTATGGATGTATGGATGTTTGTTACTCTTTCACGTAAAAGCTACTGAACCGATTACAATGAAATTTAGCACACATATAGAGGGTAACTTGGATTAACACATAGGATAGTTTTTATCCCGGAAATCCCACGGGAACGGGAACTATGCGGGTTTTCCTTTGCAAACGCGGGCGAAGCCGCGGGCGGACATCTAGTATAATTATACAATAATAATACAATGTAGACAATACCTATATGTACACTGCATAATTATTATTTAAACTACCTAGCTACCCCGGCGGACGTTGCACGTAACACGTTATTCTGCCTTGTTTATTGTTGTCCCGTTTTCGTGTTTTCTCTCCATCCTTCGAAAAACGAGAAAGAATTATTGGTCGAGTCGTTCTCGAGTTACACCTGTCAATACATTTGGCGATTCATTTTTACACATAGAGATAGAAATGTCTTTAAAAATGATAAAACTGATGATTTTGTTTGTATCAGTAGCATCAAGGTAGCATCACAACTGCTAATTCCAATTAAAAGTGTCCAATGTCTATATATCGTCATCTCTTTATACTATGGCATGTAACACGCTACGCCACGACCAATAGGAACAAAGCAGAAGTGGGAAATATTGCTTACGGTACCTTTTTTTTAAAGTGGGGAAATCTTGCATAGATACCCACGGCATCCGGGGAAGGAGCCGTGGGTTATGTCGGATTCTTACCGACTAAAACCCCACTATGTTCCGTCTAGCCGCTTTAATGATCGGGCCGCGGGTATTGGTTGGAATTCTTCAGCGGCAAATTCTATGTCCTTATGAAGGCAGACGAAGTAACGCGTCTCAGCTAGTAGTAGTAACTCATATCCCTTGGAACAAAGCCTAGTATTTCATTTTATCGCAAGGATGTCTTTCATATAATTCTGTACAATTACGAGTCGTAAGCCGGTCTGATAATTATAGCCTGTCCGGTTTAAACGGTCAAATTTATTTTTCGTTCTTAGTGATAATAATAGTTAAGTACCTATATGAAAGTGGTGAATATGGTTAGTTACGTGATAAATATAATTATTATGAATGATTTGGTGTTGTTTTTATTCGTATGTAAAGGAAAGGATATTATTTTAATTATAGTTTACTTACATAATAAGTCACGAATCTTGAAAGTAAATAAAGGTGTAAACCTAACAGCAAATAAGTTTAAGAATAAACATACCAACATAAATCTAATAAGTAGGCTCCCAGAGTACCTATACTATGTACCCAACCTAGGTACTCCAATTTTTACTAGTGAGTGTACCTTATTCAAAGTTTGTAGGTAAGTAGGTATTATAGCTAATCAAAAAAATATGTAACCGTTTTGAATTAGTGACAAAATTAAAACACAAACCTATTGGTGATGTAAAATATTAAAATACCTATAAATTTTAGTTTTAAAAAGATTAAATAAAAAATATTAATAAATTAATAAAATCATAGGTCGGTACAATTAGATGCAAATAATCTTTTAGAATAGGTAGGCTTTGAGTTTGAGAGTTGAGACTTAATCTACATAAGATCTAGAACTGTAGAGCTTTAGGTATTTGAAACTAGGTTAGTTTCTTGTAAGCTTTAGATCTAGGTATATTTTTAAGACAAAGCATGTTAGAATAAAAATAATTTGGAAAATCCAAAAGTGCACGCCTCATAATTTTTTTATAATAAATATTTATTAATTATTATTTTTGTTTATTTAATAACAATTAAACCACATCGAATCAGACCCTGAAAAATGAAAGGGTTCTATTCCTGAGCATACTCAAGCGTAAGAGAAAAAAAAAAGACTCGATTAGTAAAGTATTTCGGTCGCTATCGTGTTAACAAGAAAAAGGATCCGCACATACAGACACACGGACGTCCAAGACAGAACTTTTTTAAACTGTTTTTTAACTAGTTTAAATAACAAAAATGACATCAAAAATATCATGAACGTTAAAAATAGTGTTTTTTCTTAATATGTGTGTGTATGTATTATCTTACAAGTGCAATGTATGATACATAAAGACATTTTAAGTTTGAAAAATCAGATGTTTTGCGCGAAGTGACAGTAGTACCCACCTCAACGCTTCGCTTATGAGGCGTGCAATATTTCACATGGTTATATATATACAAAATGGATAGGTTTAAATTATGTAATTTTAATTTATACAGAAGGTACCTACCTAATAACTAATAAGTATTGGTTCAATATGTAGGTAGATATAGCTGTATCTATTCTATTTTTAAATGTTTGTTACCTAGGATTTGTCTTACCAAATTTTCTTATTATTCACTTTTTGTTTCCTTAATTGAAGTTGTTTATTATAAATAAAACAACAAAATTATTATGTAACAAAACAAACCATTTCATGAGAAAAAAACATCATCTTTCAACATCGAGATAGTATGTACTACGTCTTTCAACTGGGTTTGTTCAGAATTCAGATATAACATACCTACAAAATATATGTACCTACAACTATAGATAATACTAGGTACACTTGTCCATAAATCTCAGGTAAATTATGATTATTTATGTTAATTGTTTATCCAATAACAAGCAAATTTGAGACTTGTTTAAACCTTGATGCTTCATTTTAGAATCTGTAATCAATCTTAGAACTAGGCACATACCTAATCTGTTAATATATTCCTAATTGTTAATACATTACTTGATAGAATGATTCTTATGAATACCTTCGTCTTGTTTCATTAACACATTCATAAACTGTCACATGAAAAAGTCGGAAAAACACTTAAAAATGTAGATAAATCATGCAAAAAAGTGAAATAAAGCGTACCTCACGATGACACTGCATATAAAGATTCATGCCGCTATATCTATAAGGCAAACATAGGTATCACAGTTCACAAAGTTTATCACAATTGAGAAAGCTCAACACGGATCGTACGGCACACGACTCTCAACATCCTATCGATTCACCACCGCCTCGGGCGCAGCGTAGATCACAGAATCACGCGTAGAAAATGTAATAATAATCGACCATCCCGCAGGCTTATCTGTAAACGACTGGAGGCGAAAAGGTTTTAGCTGGGGGCGAAAGGCCCGCGTCGCTGGCGGCTCCGCCCCGGGCAGGCATTGGCCCGCGCGGCGGCCGGCGGGCCTCCCATTGGCCGCAGCGCCCTCCGCCGCATGCCGCACGCCGCACTCAGACCCCTCCGAACACAATATTTTGACGTTTTTTAGCCGCGCGGTGGCATTTCACTGCGAAGCGATTAATTGTAATTCTTTATGGTTATTGTAGGGTTAAGTGAGCATTTGACGTGACGCTCTCTTATCGTGTGCGTATCGGGCATCGATGCTATTTTTTGTCGTCGTTTGAATAGGTTGCATCGTATTGTCAGCTGAATAGTATCTTTACGCGTTTTTACACCTGTTTACGGTTTGAAGGATCCTCCTGGTGTACGATAGAGTTGCACAATGATTTGTATAGTGTTATTTTAATGTAATTGTGTGGGAGTTTGCTGAATTTCCGTTCGATTAGTCACGGCTATTGATTGACGGTTTTTATGCGACGTGAATCAGGGATCCTGTTTCTATTCTGATTTTGTGTTAGCGAATTTTTAGTCTGTTGATTTATTGGTGTTTTCTTTCAATTTTTTATAGTTATGTCTATAGACTTATAGGTAGTATAAACTATTTTCAGTGGAATTTATAATTTTTTATGTCAGTAAATATTGAGCTTTTATCTCCGTTCTTTCATTCTTTGTTATAACGAATAACATTAACTTTAGTAGGTATGTAGTAAAGTAAACAAAGCTTTTCATGGTAGAGCTTCAAGAATTATTATACAGTAGGTAGTTTGCATTTTTCAAATTAATAATTATATTCGGTAAATAGGCACCTATAGATAAGCTCTGAAGGTACCTAATTGTAAGTAGGAAACATGCTAACAGCTAGGCATGCTAACATTTAACATTTTAATTGACTCAAATATTATCAGAAGTCAGAACCATTAGGTATGTAGAGACCATGTAGGTAGAGACCTATACATTCTTCTATGATCCTTTATTCTGAAATAGGAATAAAATAATAAAAATACTAATAGGTACCTACGAAATGAGCATTCCATAAACTCTAAATTTTTTTCCGACATACCTACCTACCTACCTACGAACTGCATAATAATCTTTATTATTATTACCGATTTATTATAAGATAAAATACCTACATCGCAAAGTAAATTAGACCTACCTTTTTAGTACCTACCTATCTACTAGGTATGGTAAAAATTCTTCTTAACAAGTTAACTGAGCTTTCAAATCAAATCATCAATAAAACATATTTAAAATACCAACCTATTAGAAAATCATTAAGTACCTACCTACCAATTCAAAACATTAATTGTTGGAGCAGCAATCATAAGAAGTTTCTATTCGTCTACATCCTACCTACCTACTTATTTATTTTGAATTAATTTTATCAATAGGATGTCGTTTCAAAAATATGAGTGTTAGTCCAGTCTTTTCACAGTTTAAAATAACAATTAAAAATACATCGAATTATACCGTGAAAAGTGATAGGCCTCTACCTATTCCTAGAATAAGATCAGAGTTACATTCAGAGCAATAATTGGGGTAGGTAGGTTGGCACAATTTGAAAATAGTCTACATAGTCCAGTCAGTCAAGACAATTAATTCATTATAATTTCAAATTTTGATGTAACGTCGGGAATGGTATGAAAACAAACTATAAAATTTTGCAACCTTGTACCGACATTTTCTAGGCTTCTAACATAAGTAGTTACAATATGTAGGTAGGTACCTACCTATCTTCTAAATACAGGGTTACTGGTAATTAGACCGGATCCTTTTAAGAGGTGGTAGGTTATTTGCAACAATTAGACTGTATAATATTGTTATATCCGGAAATGGCTCATTTTTGAGATAAGTATTATTTTTTTAAGAAAATCCAGTTTCACTACTTTAAAATTAAATTTAAAATAAAATTATGAATCGATTTTAATTTTCTTTACTGTTTTAGAGAAACCTTGTTATAGGTACCTCTTAATAATAAATAATAATAGCGTACTAATGTGGATCCATCTAGAAACTAGAGGCGGTTTCATATTTTTTCTTAAAAAAAATAATACCTATCTCAAAAATGAGCCATTTCCGGATATAACAATATACAGTCAAATTGTTGCAAATAACCTCCCCTACCACCTTTTAAAAGGATCCGGTCTAATTACCAGTAGCCCTGTATAATATTATCTAGCTAGATATTTGCTTAATTATTGATTTTGGAAACCGCATTTCACACCATTAATCAAAATTAAAACCCGAAAATTTTTGAAAACAGTAGAAAGTTTTAAAAGCAGCTGTCAAATTCGACGCATTGTTCATTGCGGTCCCGCCAAATATTTAAAATTTCGCGCCATTTTGCGAATTCTACATAATTAAACGTTTAGTATTGCCACAACCAGCCCGCGGTGATGGACATTTGGTAGGCGTATAGTTACAATAATAATAACAAAGCTTGCTTGTGGTTGAAATTATATTTTATTAATCGAAACATGCACATGCGTGAGGAAAAAAGAAAAAAACATTCAGATGCAGGTTTTTAACCAAGCAAGGAAATGAAGTGTTTTTATTTGTAGGTAAAATCGGCGAAACGCATTAGCAAGTCATTCAATTCATCACGGTGACCCGAGCCACCTTTGTCAATTAAAAAATTATCCAAACTGTCAAACGTTTGATAAATTCACTACTTTTTGTTTTACCGCCCAATTTGTTATGGCGGCCCGTTAGATATAAAGGAATTGGAATTGTACCTAACGGCATTTTTTACTAATAAATTCAAAATGACATAATGAAGAATTGGGTTATTGTGTTGGCGTGGATTGTTTTTTGGTTGCCTCGATTTGATTTGGTTTTTAATAGAAATAGAAGCAACATTTTTAATAGATTATACTGGTGGTACGAATTAAAAATTAGTAAGTAATTAAACCATAGAAAATTCAGGTATTTCAAAGTAACTTGCTAATAATAATAACTGACTCAAACCTTTTAATTGTAGCAATGGCCATAGTAGGTATCAGGCACATAGAAAAAGTTTATATTATCAAAATATGTTATCTGTAACAAGTAACAGATAATGCATGCCTCAAAATTACCATAGACAACATTCAAGATGGCTATCATACCTCAATTACATTAGAGATAATTTTAGAAGTATATTCCAAACATGTCGACCATTACTCAGGTATTTGAGGCTTCGGCACGCGACGTGTAATTTAGGACATTATTACTTAACAATGTATCAAAAATGTTGATTACCATAGACTACACACTTTATAGAAGACTAGCTGTGCCGCGCGGTTTCACCCACATTGGTCCGCTCCTGTTGGTCTTAGCGTGATGATATATAGCCTATAGCCTTCCTCGATGAATGAGCTATCTAACACCAAAAGAATTTTTTAGCGCGTTCAAACAAACAAACAAACTCTACTCTACATTTACAATTTCTAAGGAATATGACTATCTAAGGAGTATGGAGTTATTTTGTAATAAAATTTAGAACTTAATGGCTTTTGAATACTTTGATAGCTAGTCTTTGCTACTTTGAAGTTACAAACTTTAAATTATCTGTGTCGGTAGGTGCAACAGATATATGAAAAAAAAAACTAAAATTCTTACATAGAAACAAAAAAATTGTAAAAATTGTCTACTGCAATTTGCAGTTCTGTAAGGTGTGCTTTTGTGTAAGTTTAATCATAACAATGCTATTTTTGCTCTATATTTTGCTACCTATATCAGGTAAATACATCATTTTTTTCTTCAATAGTTTTCACTTTGTATATTCATGTTTTATTGCGCCATTTTAATCAACTCTCCCGTAGGTATAATTTATTTATTATCATCAAAACTTTATTTACTAGGTACATGTTATCTGAAACACTAAGGAAACATTACCATCAAAACTACAAAACCGCCAAAACAACAAGCCTCATTTGTAGGGTCCAAAAATTTCGAAACAAAGATACATCAGAGGTCATAAAACATATGAAATCACTATATTTAGACCACAATTAGAGGGGACTGGCCAGCGCCTTGGTATTATAAACAAATGTGCTTTACAGAACGGGCCACGTTTTTTCTGTAAGATGTTAGTTTTCGGAGAATTTTTGGTTCATTTTTTGGTGTAGTGTGGTTTAATGTGTAGAAATGAATTTGTGAAAATTATGTATGTTACAGCGTAGAAATACCTACCTTACCTTAGCAGTGCATTATAAAAGTAATTCATAGTTTTAAAATATAACCCTGCAATTTCAACGTTGATTTGCTTCTGAGCCTTAACTTTCAATCTACCTATAGGAAATTATCAAGGAGTCACTAATTAAGTTATAGGTTATTATCTACCAATCAATATTGATTGAAAGATTTTTAATTTCACAGTCCTTACCTAAATAAAATAAATTTATTGTAAGAAATAATGATAATAATACAAACAAGCCAAAAATTTCTTCACACAAATGAAATGACCACATGAATAGATATCAATCATAATTTATTTTGGAAAGGTATAAAATGATAAAATCACTGTGTTTATGGTATAAACGAGACGAGCACGAAAACTGAATTATAATAATTTTTGGATGAGTGGTTAATCCGATCCCGTGATCACACTGTGATTTGGATTGATCGCAGGACAATTATTATAAAGGGTGTCCCAATAAGTAGTGATATACTGAAGCTGGGAGGTAGAGGATCTAGATGGCTATCCGAATCACCCCCGATTTTTCGTATATTTTCACCCGCTTGGCTCCGCTCCTTTTGGTCTTAGCGCGATGATATATAGTCTATAGCCTTCCTCTATAAATGGGCTATCAAACACTGAAAGATTTTTTCAAATCAGAGCAGTAGTTCGTGAGAT